>NW_006238936.1:3407039-3409661 GCF_000226075.1 Solanum tuberosum | reverse complement strand
TATTATTGTTATATATTTTGTAGCGGTTTACCTCAGCAAGATAGGAATATTGCTTTAAGTTATGGACTAGATAATTATTTTGGTCAGTCCTCACATTTTGAAATGACAAAAAATGTTGGGACATCCTCAAATTTTCATGTCTCGCCTACTTTTGATGCAGATGATTGCCGGTATGTCCAACACTTGATTTTTTATTTAAGTAAGTTAATTGCATGAGACAAATATTTTATACTTTTTTTACATATATAGGGAAAATATCACACAAGATGAGCCCATTGATCCTGTGAATATAGATGATCGTGACCTTTCAAATTACGGCTCACCTTCAGTTAGTGATAGTGATGATTTGCCTAATGCCGAGGAATCAGGAGATAATGTTCCATTTGAGGCATCATCTAGTGATGATGATTTTTAATGCCCAATCGGTCGCCAAGACCAATGTCCATGAGTCTGTTTCGTAATCATGAAATTCCTTATTTGGATCATCTCCGAGATGGTCCAGATATCTTTGGCGATACACATGATGAATATACATCACAACTACGTGGGGTGAACCGGAAGATTTCATGAAATGTGCTATTTATATTGAAAAAGGCATGTTGTTCAATTTAAAGAAGCAATTGCAAATAGTAGTTAAGCTTCTACATTTAAAGATAGCGAGGGAGTACTTTGTTATTAAATCAACAAAGAAATCATGGCGACTTGTTTGCAGGCGTGTAGAACAAGGATGTCGATTTAGGCTAACTTCTTTTAATGATAAAAATCCTAACATGTGGAAAGTTGGAAGATACATTAAAGAACATACATGTGATATGGGTACGTGCCGCAATGGACATTTCAACTTGGATGTTGAGATGATTGCTAACGTCCTCCGTGTTGATATGAAAAAACGCCAAGGTACTATTTTATCCTTGGATGATTTTTCTTTAATAAGAAAATATTCATTTTTATTGATAATTAATATTATTTTACTTTTCAGGTTTCCCATCAAAGACTGTCAAACAACCGTTCTTAAAGCGTATGGCATTTCGATAAGCAGAAGAAAAGCATATCTTGGTCGCAAGCGTTCTTTTGAAAAAGTCTATGGTACTTGGGAGGTTCTTTTGCCGAGTTGCTGAGGTTCATGGAAGCTTTGAAACACTTCAATCCCGGAACAATAGTTAAATGGAAAACAGAGCGGTGTGTCGATGTCATTGAAGATGTATTCAACTATGTGTTCTGGACTTTTAAACCATGCATTGATGGGTTTGTGTTTTGTCGTCCTGTTATATTGATCGACGGAACACATGTTTATGGAAAATATGATATCAAGTTGTTGATTGCGATTGCAACGGATGGTAACGACTCAATATTACCTTTGGCATTTGCAATAGTTGCGAATGAGAGCATGGAGACATGGAGTTTATTTTTGGATCATTTACACTTGCACGTTGTTAAGGATCATAGAGGTGTGACATTGATTTCAGATAGGCATCACAGAATACTCTCATCCATGTATAATTCTCTCAATTGGCAGGCCCCATTTGGGTTTCATCATTTTTGTTTAACACATTTGAAGGCCAATTTAAAAAAAATAATCAAAAATGTCACTTTAAACACCTTTTATGGGCAGCTGTAAATCACTGTCAGAAGAAAAAGTTTTTGAAAAAAATAGAGATGATCAAGGAGATTAACCCGGAAGCGTATGTGTGGTTAATGAAGAACGATATTGACAAATGGACATTGCACGGGGATGAAGGTAGGAGATGGGGCATGCTGACAACAAACAGTTCCGAGTCATTCAATGGTTTTCTTAAGTCAGCCAGGGGCCTGCCAGTTACTGCAATGGTAAGACTCACTTACAATTAGATTGTGAACCGATTTGTTACAAGATCAAAATTTGTCAATCAGCTAGTACAACAAAAGCAACAATGGATGCCTAAATCATTCAAGATTTTTTAGGATAATCGAAAAAAGTCACAATGTCACACACTTATCAACTATCACCAACAAAGGGAAAACATATTTGAGGTGCAGACACATATGCATCATGACCGTGGTGGTAATAAGCACATTGTAAATGCATCACAAGGAAAATGTCAATGTGGTAAATGACAATCATACCACATTCCGTGTTCTTATGCAATAAAGGGATTTGACCAAATTGAGTATCAAGCATGGGAGCATATGGCACCAGAATTCAGCGTGCGTAGCTACAAAAAACCTACTCTGGACAATTTAATCCACTCGACGGTGAAAAGTATTGGCATGATAGTCCTTTTCTTATGATAGCAAATAAAAAATATTTACGAAAAGTGGGCGTAAATAAAATAACCCATATACATAATGAAATGGATGTTCCCGCAAATACACTCACTCGCAAATGTTCAACATGCAAACAAATAGGCCATGATAGGCACAACTGTCCTTCACGAGCTCGAAACGCCTCATATGGTGATAGTCGCTAAAGATATATGTTTAATTGTGTTAATTTATTCTTGTATCAATTTCTATGCAACTTTTTATTCGTATTTTTTATCATCCTCGAGTGTTTATATTTTCAAATTTTTTCATTCACTTTTTAAAAAAAAAAAAATACATACACAAAATAATAACTATATATAATTAAAATAATAATACTAT
>NW_006238936.1:3375730-3406949 GCF_000226075.1 Solanum tuberosum | reverse complement strand
AAAAAGATACATACACAAAAATAATAATATTATGTTCCACAGCCCTTTCTTGAAATCCGTAGAACATCTCGCGTTCTAAGTCCCGTATATCCATCCTCATCTTCATGTAGTCATTTGAAACGCATCTATGTAGTCGTTTGGAACCCTCAAAAAGTCGGTCAACGATTCGTCATTATAGATAATCCACTCTCCAAAATTTACTTGTCCTTGTGATAAAAAATGAAGTAGGGTATTTTTCGACTATAATCAAATTATAATCAGTACTGTTTATACCCATTCTTTTTTAAATTGATGAAATTTTTTTATGATATCAGACATTAATTGAATATTTAGCATTGTGTTTGGGAGGACAATTATAATAAACGGTATTTTCGTCATGTATAATTTCTTCATTGAACGTCCTCCTTAAATAGAGATTGGAGGATTTTTCAGAATAAAAAAATAAAAATACATAGTGTAATAATTTTTTCCGTTTTTATGATATGTCAAATCAATATAATTGTATGACAAACACTGCATTTGTAAAGTAACTTTTTATGAAGTGTAAGAAAAAGTTCCACTTTACAAAGTGTAAGAAAAACTTACACTTTATAAAGTGTAAGAAATAGTTCTGTTTTATAAAGTGTAGGAAATAGTTCCGTTATATATTAAAATATACACGTTATGGGACTAACGAAAAACGTTTAGAATATTAGATAAAGTGAAATTTTTTCTTCCACTAAGCCTATTAGTTACTTACTAAAGTAATGACTTATTTTGATCACTTTTATATTTTTATGGCTTATTTAAGTTCCCAACTCCACTTGGAGTGTGTCTATTGAAATAGTAGCAACCAAATCAAGTAACAACCTTCCAAAATAAGCTAGCGTTACAGCTTACACGTTAGATAACATCACAACTGCTCTTTTGGTACTTTTTAGCCATAAATAAATAAATAATAAATAATCCAATAAAAAGCAGCCACGTGGAATACCTCATGAGATCAGATCACTACCGTACATAAATTCCTTGTGATCACAATTTCAACAGTGAAAAAGTCAGTTTTGCCCTTAAAAGGAAATTTTCCACTAATATTTTTACCTTTCGCGCGTCCACCATAACCTCGTCTCCCTCCCAATTTTCGCTTCCGCTTTCGAATTTCGCAACAATCTTGGAGCCAAAGCTTCCAATTTTTTTGAGATATATTGTTTTTAATTATTATTTTTTGGATTAAAATAGTGGATAATAATAAAACTTGTACTTTATTTTTGCTACTATATACTATATCCCTCTTGGACATATATATGTCTAATTTCATCTGTATATTTATGAAATCTTGTTCTTCGCGACTCACAAATTTCAGATACATCTGATTCTCTTCAAGCTTCGATTTTTATTTGATTTGTCTGAACTTTTTGTCCTTCAATTTCACCGGTCATAGAATTCTTCTGGATTTTTGCTTTTACCTGGTTTCGCTCTTTTGGGATTGTTAGTACAATTTGAAAAATTGTGAATGTTAATTGGATTGTGTTTCGGTAACTGATTGATTCGTTGAAGTGGTGAGTTTTTGGAGCAGTTGATGTTTGTTTCGGGTTTGAATTGGCGTTGGGATTTGCAGAATTGGGGATTTTGGTTTGACGGATTTGTTGTTTCAATTCGATAATTAGGGTTTTGGTTTTGGAATTGGAATGGGTGAGGATTTTCTAACGTACAACTTCGGGTGCTACGGGTACAACTACTCGTAGAGGAATTTTGATGAAGACAAGGATGATGCTGAAACGGACGGTGAAAGTGGAAATGCCGAAACTCAAGCGGTGCAAAGCGGAGGGTAATGACAGCGGCGGCGAGGGAGAAACGTGTTCGGGAAGTCCGAAGCAATTGAAAACTGATGAACTCTTCACAGTGCCTATAAGGGAATTAGAAGATTACCGCACTAGTTTGGTAGATTCATTTTGTAGAGAAGCTATGAGTTACGCGGGTGAAGTAGAATCAAGCTTGGTTTTAGCTGGAGCTTCGAGAAGTTTGGATAAAGCTTTGGAGGTTAATAATAATAAGCCTCCACTTTTGAAGTCTTCTCGTGGTCGCATTCAAGTGCTGCCTTCAAAGTTCAATGACTCTGTTTTGCCTTCGTGGAGGAAAGAAGAAAATCAGGAAGAACAAGAACTACTATGTTTGAATGAGAAGGACGAAGGGGCAGTTTTGCCTCGGAAGAAAAGGTTCAAGCTGGAACGGTCTAATGTAGATATGCATTTTTTTAAGAATCAACTTATTCATTTGCCTAGTTCTGTAAAAATTGAGGATAGGGAATTTTCTTCTATGCAAAGTAAAGATTGTTCTAGAAGTTCCGTGACATCGATAGGTGAAGGTGGTTCTTCAGTTGTGGTGGAGAGTGGTGAGTGCAAACTGAGGGTGAAGAGAGGCTCTTTAAGGGCGGATAATTTTACTAAGGAGAAAGTTGGAAAGAAAAAGGATTTCTTTGAGCCCGGGGATTTTGTTTCGGGAGACATAGTGTGGGCAAAATGTGGAAAAAATTATCCTGCTTGGCCTGCTGTAGTGATTGACCCGTTATGCGAAGCACCTGAGGCTGTTCTAAGGGCTTGCATTCCAGGCACTATCTGTGTGATGTTTTATGGCTACTCCAGAAGTGGGCAAAGGGTAATCTCTCTTTCTTGATTAGTAAATTTTTTATTGGTATGGCGGTATGATTTTTGGGTTTACAAGTATATAAGCAAAAGGGTAACAACTTTTATTTTTGTAAAACTCAACAAGATTAAGTGAACATTCTTATACCTTGGTACATTGACATACTTGTATACGGATTAGAACTTCTAAGCTATTGTCTGTGTAGGATTATGGGTGGGTCAAAGCTGGAATGATCTTTCCTTTCCAAGAATATATGGACAGGTGTGTGACATTCCATTTATCAATTAACTTATGGTAGTTTTAGGTACTTGAATTTTCACCATTACTTTGTCCAGATTTCAGGAGCAGACTAAATTGTATGGCAGCAGACCAAGTGATTTTCACACGGCAATAGAAGAGGCAATTCTAGCTGAACATGGCTACACAAATAAATGCCCTGAGATGGAACAGGAGGCATCTCCAGCAACTAATGACAGTGAAGTTGAAGAGGCTACTGGGTCAAATCAGGAGCTAGAATTCTGTTTCTCTGACCAGGCAAGTTTTCAGAAAGCGTCCTTTTCAGGAATAAGATCTGAAATTGAAAATTTGTTGATGTAGGCCTTAATCTAGCCTGTTCTCAGCCTTATGCTATTCTTTTGAGTTTCATTCTTTAGGTTTGTATTAATCTTCTTACTTATTTGGAGATCTATTAAAGAAAGGTGCAAACCTACCTTTTCACTTTTAGTTGAAGTGTTTAAACTTTTGTTGTTGGAGCATTGAGATTTTGAAATGTGATCTTAAAACTGCCATAATGATTTGAAGAATGTTAAGTGGTTCAATTCTGATGACTTCTGGTTAATTCTTTAGCAGGATGGATATGATAAGAGGAAAGACACTCGACCATGTGACAGTTGTGGTTTGGTTGTTCTGCGCCGAACTTTGAAGAAAGTTAAAGATAGAACGTCCAAGGCTCAGTTTTCCTGTGAGCATTGTACTAAGGTCATCTGCAAAATTTTTTACTATGCAATTCTCTGTATTCACATGTATTTCCTTGATAAGGAGCACATGCTTAAATTCAACATTTGTGCTATTCAATTGATACTGTTGTCTGTTCCTTCTAGTAGATCTTTATAATGCAATACTTCTTTTCTGCTCCTGACGTACAATTTTCTATGTTGTTCAGTTGAGGAAATCAAAGCAATATTGTGGCATATGCAAAAAAATTTGGCATCATTCAGATGGTGGGAACTGGGTGAGATTTTTTTGTTTTGATTTTGGTCTTTGAGTTCTTGGCTGGCAAACTAGAATAAACTAAGAACCTTTCTTCACGTGATATTCTATAGGTGTGCTGCGATGGTTGTGATGTTTGGGTGCATGTGGAGTGTACAGATATTTCCAGCAATGCTTTAAAGGTAATTTTTATATTTTCTTTTTTCCTAATTTGATTCTGGTGAAGTGCATGGAAGATTTATCATTTATATCAACCTTTTTCAGAATCTACAGAACACTGATTACTTTTGCCCCGAGTGCAAAGGAAGTTCTAACAAAAAATTGTTGGGCTCAGTACAGCGGGGACCAAAAGCAAGGTATCTTCTGCTTAAGTTGCATTTTGGTTGATGTATCCTATCAAAAGAATATGTTGGACTTGTGTTTGGTTGGTTTATTTCTTGTTCTAGTGTGCTGACTGCCTGTAATGCTTTGTTCTTTGAAATGTTAAAGTGTTTCAAACAGATTAAGAGAGAGCAGTGGAAGTGTGATGCCTGAGAAGATTACTGTTGTGTGTACTGGCGTTGAAGGGATCTATTATCCAGATATTCATTTGTAAGTTCTTAAAAGTTCTGGAAAGAGAATGGGGTTAGAAAAGGCTGCCATGAAAAATCTTGAAATTCATATGAAAAAAATAAATCTGTAAAGGTCTTTGTGAGTGCTAAGGTCAACTGCCTGCTGCGTCCTGTTAACCAATCTTCTATATTGATCGTACTCATCTGTTAGAAGAATAATTCATGAACAGTTTTTGACATTTAATATACCAAAAAGAATTCTAGTACTAGATGAGAAAAAACTATTTTCAGTTGGTAACTAATGGGAAAAACTTGCTTGAAGATAAGGCACTCTCTCGTGATTCAACTAGTCTACTGCAAAATTTGTGTAGCACTTCTAATGCTTGATTACTTCACACTTAGCTGCTTTAGATATGAAGTACTCTAGTCTTCCTTTTTTTTTTTTTTTGAAAGTGCTCTAGTTTACTTCCTTTATTGTTGTCACAGAGTTCAGTGCAAGTGTGGTTCTTGTGGAACAAGGAAGCAAACACTTAGTGAGTGGGAGAAACATACCGGTTGCAGAGCTAAGAAATGGAAGTGCAGCGTGAAAGTAAAAGACTCAATGATAACACTTGACCAATGGGTGTGTACCAGATTGTGAAGTTTCTAAATCATATGTCATCTTCTCTGATGTTGTATCTTAGTCCGCCCTTTTCATTGCATCCTGTCACTGATAACTGAGTGGATCTACGATTAACAGGATTCTATTGTTACAGTCCTCAATGGTTCATTTTTTGATGTCAACTTCAGGAAGGTTTTATGTTGTTGGGTAGTGATAGACTAAAAGAATGGCTAATACATAAATTACTGATATTCGTTTTTAATTTGCAGTATTCTTCTTTTTTTTTTTCTCTTGATCAGTGCAGCATGCTTTATATAGATCATTCTTGGCGTTTAGTTAGAGTTTTAGGTGGATTTTTGGTAGTCAATAAACATGGTACCATTACCTCAACATTACTTTTCATGGGTGTTCCTTTCAGTTTTTGGTTGAGAAGTCAACTAACTTATAGTGCTTCTAGTAGTGATTTTCTTCTGTTAGTTAATATCTGGAGTAGGTTCTGTTTTATGCTCTTTAATCTTAGTAGTATGGATGCTGCCTGCAGCTTTCAGACAATAATGCTCATAATGTAAGCTATCAGAAGTTAGATCAGCAGCAGCTGTTTGCATTTTTAAGAGGTATGCTCTATTCCTTCTCTACTATTTTACTGGAGTTCCAGTGCTGAGCACCTCTTTTTGTATGTATTCTGTTGAGCGAGCAATCAAATGTGTGCTTCTTTTGTTGCAGAGAAGTATGAACCTGTTCATGCAAAGTGGACTACAGAGAGATGTGCTATATGTAGATGGGTTGAGGATTGGGACTATAATAAAATAATCATATGCAACAGGTATCCCTGTAAAATAACTATTTAGAAGTAACAAATATCTTTGGATGGATATGTTCCTTTGATTTGGTTGGCGAGATTTTGTTTTCTAGTGTAACTAATGCCGGCGATTCAGGTGCCAAATAGCCGTCCATCAAGAATGCTATGGAGTAAGCAATGGTCAGGATTTTGCTTCATGGGTCTGTCGAGCATGTGAAACCCCTGAAATTGAAAGAGAATGTTGTCTTTGTCCAGTCAAAGGCAAGTCCTATTGTACACCCTGCAACTTAAAAAAATATTTCTCATTACTGGCTTTCTTATCTGGATTTTATGATGCTTTTGCAGGTGGTGCATTGAAGCCAACTGATATTGATTCTATGTGGGTTCACGTTACATGTGCATGGTTTCGGCCTGAAGTTGCTTTCCATAATGCTGATAAAATGGAGCCTGCTGCTGGGCTTCTTAGAATTCCTCCGTACACTTTCCTAAAGGTATTTTAGTTTCTATATGCAAATATTTGGTGGTATCTTTTCATTCATTTGTTGGATCTCAATTGCGTCTGCTGCTGATCTGGTTGATGCAATAAGTAATTTCCTTTTTCTGTCAAAATATTTAGTTATTGTAGGCTAAAAATACTTGGTTATAAATAAATTTGCAGGCATGTGTGATCTGCAAACAAGTTCACGGATCTTGCACTCAATGTTGCAAATGTGCCACCAGCTTTCATGCTATGTGTGCTTTGAGAGCTGGATATCATATGGAAGTAAGCTGCCCACTTTTTTCCTTGTGTATGCTATTCCACAATGATAGTCTCTACGAACAGATGCAATCAGTACTAGAAGAAAGATAATGTGTTAATTTAGTGTAAAATCCTAATATCATTCATCAAAAGTCAGGTTTGAAATGCTTGTGCTAGGGCATTGCATTGCAAAGCTGATGCATATGAAGATTGTGATGGTCCTCACTGATGGATCTTATTTCATGTTCACAGTTGCTTGCCTTAAATATATGAGTTAACATCTAGACAACTTTTTATTTGTTACCTTGTAAGGGATACACTCTACCTTTTGTGACTGGCAAGGTCCATAACCTAAAAGTTGTGCGGACTCTTCACTTTTGATGCCGCACCTGTGTCGGATTCTCCAAAAATACACTACTTTTGTGGAATCCGACCCACACATTGATATTTTTGAAGAGTCCGGGTAACTTGGTCTATAATTTAGTTTCTTTCGAAACATTTTTTTTGATAGTTGTGCTATCTTCTAGGTACTTGCCACCTTCCACCAACACACATAATAGGTGAATAGGCAGATGTGGAGAATTCACTTAGTGTTAGTTCTGTTGGAATTCAAACCTTGGTATCAAGGTTTTTAATCCAACCCTTCACCTATTAGGTTACCCCTTGGAAACATGATGGATTTTTTTTCTTACCACGGTCATACAAGTTTTAGAACTCCATTATTTTGGATATAGTTTCAGAAACAAACTCTCTACCTCACACAGGATAGGGGTAAGGTCTGCATTCCCTCCATTCTCCCAAAATTCCACTTGTGGGATCACACTGGCATGTGTTGCTGTTGTTTGCTTAGTTTTGCCATTGGTATTGATGCACATATGCTATAAGACCTAAGTGCTGAAAGTCGCAGTCTTTCAATTTCTTTTCCCATTTTATGTGACACAATTTCCTTGTTATAGTTTGTCCCGACTTCTCTATATTTAGAATTAACTTTATACTTCCCTTAATGAGTTGAGTTATGACCACACAAATATTTTTGGTTTGTTTTAAACAATTTTCAGAAGTCTCTTTTTTTTTCTTAAACCCCGTGTCCAGACTCCTGTCTAACACCATCACATAAAATGGGACTGAACTCTGAAGGAGTAAATGTCTGTATAATTTTTTTTGTGTGTGTTTGTCTATAATAATGTATATATATATGTAGACATTTTCTTATTAAAAGAAAGTATGTTTTTATGTACTTCTGTTTGTGTTTTCTCCAAATGGGAGTAATTACCTGATCTAATAATTCAAAATTCTGAATATCAGTTGAACTGCTCAGAGAAGAATGGGATACAGATAACAAGATGGTTATCATATTGCGCCTTCCATAGGTAACATTTATATATTGTCCTCTTATTCTTTATCTATTTTCTTGCCTTGTTTCTTATCCTCTTAGATTAGAATCTATGACATATAAACAATTCTCTCTTTCTTTTAAATCTCTTCCTCTTTGACATTATACCTAAGGTTGATTCCATATAAGCTTTCCAATTAATTTTGTTGGGAAGCAGTTTCTACATTGTTCAATTTCCCCATGGTTTGATGTTCACCTAGATATGTGATATGCTTGAATTTCAGGACTCCAGACACAGACAATGTCTTGGTCATGCGGACTCCATTTGGAGTGTTCTCTACGAAAAGTTTGGTTGAAAGACAAAGTCAAGAACATTGTTCGGGAGGCAAACGACTCATCTCATCTAAGACTCTTGAACTCCCTGATCCATCTGATGCTGGGAGCAGTAGCTTTGAACCTCTCTCTGCTGCAAGGTGTCGCGTCTTTCAGAGATCTAGCTACAAGGTACTATGCTCTTCTATATTTTTAAATGTGGTATGAAATTACTTATTTGCCTTTTGCACCTTAATTCTCGTTATTTCAACAAATATTGCTTTATAATAATCCTTTTCGTCTGTTAGGGGAGGGCATTTTTTTTGGATCAAGGATTAATTTCACAAATAAAAAGGACAAACTTCTGTAAACAAGTAGTATAACAAAAAAAGAGGAACCTACAAAATAAATTGTACCTACAAAAGATACCCATTCCTCAACACAAATAGGAATCTCATGGGTGCACCAAAAAGATATGAGGGATATATAAAAGGCTATTCTCCAAATGTATAAATCAAGTTCAGTTCCTTCTGAAGCTCTACTATTCTCTCTCCACGCTGTACTTATGAGGAGCTATGGAGCAATGTCCATGCCATGCACATTCTCTTCTATCTTCTAAAATTTCAGTTTAACAAATCATACGTATCGTCCCTGACATAGTCCAATATAGTACAAGTCATCTCAGAATCTCCAACCATGAATCTACCTGACAATGCAGTAGAAGGTGATCCACACCCTCTCCCGAGTTTTTGCATGTAAAACTTAAACTTACATAGGTGATCTTCCTTTTCCTCATATATTCGGCTGCCAAAATCGCTCCTCTAGTCGTCAGCCATACAAAGACACAGGTTTCTTGGTATTATGGGAATACAGACTGCAACATGTGACGAAACCGTCAAATCTCTTGTAAGCATCTTGGGGTAATGGGATTTTATTGGGACTTTACTGAGAAACGACCAGTCGATCACCATTCCTGACAAATTCTGAGGGTAGAATTTGTTTGTAGAGCATCTCAAGCATGTTTTGAAATTCCGCTATCTCCCAATCCTGAATATCTCTCCTGAATTGGAGATCCCAAAGAACATTTCCTCGTGTCTTCCAGATTTATTGGATTGTCATCCCCCTTTGGCATGAAATACTATAAATGTTTGGTTATACGACTCTCAAGATGTTATGCCACACTACCTGTGTCTTCAAAAACTTACCTTAGTCCCTATCCCCTACGTACTCTGAAAGTTATGTTACCACTAAGTTCCTCCCATCCCTTCAAGATATTTCTCCCAAGGTCGCTCCCAAAAAGAGAAATGTTTCTAGTTATCCACCCTTCCATAACCCCATATTTTTCTGCTATCACTTCCATCTGCAGTGCATGCTCCTCTGTAATCTGCGAAGCCACTTCCTTAACAAGGCCTTGTTAAATGCCAAGACATACCAAAAATAAAACGTAACTTTGGACTTGTGATAGTTTTCCAACAAGCGGTCCTGTGCTAAAAGTGGTGTCTTGTTTTATTAATGGTTGAATAGAGCCCTGTGCCAGAATTCTGACATGTAAAGCTATCAAACTGTACACTTTGATAATAAAGAGAGTTTATTGAGGCGAGGAAAGATTGCCAAGTTGAGAAAAATTCCACTATGAATGATGAAGAGCTCAAATTGGAAAAGAACAGAGCAAGATCACGGTCCTCTGTGCCAAAACTGTTGTCTTGTTTTTTTAATTCTTCAATAGGGCCACACCAGTCAAAATGTCAAGACTATTTTCTCCGAACACTAGAAAATCCTTGTTTGCCACACAAAAATCTTCTCTCATATGCTACTGTGTAAATTTGTGCATGTTTTTCTGATGAAACTTGTTAGTTGATGACACACAGCCCGGATGCTGTATCATTAGCTTAATTTTTCTTTGAACCTCCAAAGCCTGGGTTGAATATATTTCATTGGAAAATATAGTACCCAATACTTGCACACCATTCCATGAAACATGGATGATGCTTTGAAACCTTTGACTCTATCTTCAATGAAGACAACCAATCCTTTTTTTGCTATATATAGATATATATGTATATACTTGGTTTGTCTTTAAAAAAAGTTTCATAAAGATGGCCTGTAACAAGTAATTCATGTTAAATTAGAAAAGTCAAACTGGAGGAAACCTTATCATAACCAATGAAACGGGTGAGAGCAAGAGTATGACTTCTAGATGCTAGCAAGAAGAGTACATTAATTGCAGGAAAGTGATCAACCAATTTTGTCATTCTCCACCCTTTTTGTATTCTTTGGATCTAATTTCTTGTTATATTTTTATGAGAAAGATTCCTTGATTTATTTTTTTCTCTTGCCTCTAATTTGCTTCTGTTTTGTCTAGAGGGCTGGGCAAGAGGCAGTTTTCCACCGACTGATGGGGCCAAGGCGTCATTCTTTAGAAGCAATAGATTGTTTAAGCGCACAAGAAGTATGTAATGTGTTTCTTTTTGTGTTCTCGATTCTATCTTGTGTTTGTGTTGTAACACCATCTAATTGATTGGTTTTTCCTTCTCTTATTCTTATTTTTGCAGTTGACTAGAGATGTGAAGGCCTTTTCAACACTCAAAGAGCGGCTGATTCATCTACAGGTAAATAATCTTCTCTTTGTGCTGCATGAGGACTGGTTGCTTATTATATGGAATATTATCCCTGTTAATGTGCAACTACCCAAACTACCACCTTGTATTCTGAGTTGCATAATACCTGTTGACGAAGCAGGTTCACCACTCCACTCTTTAATTCCACAACTAAATTTCACACTACCAGTTCTTACTGCCATACTTAAGTAACTATAATTGTGGCAAGGTATTTATCAGAGTAAAGGAATATAAGTGCGGAGAATAGTATCTGGAAGACATGCTTCAGTAACTGCAAATACATTTGAAACCAAACTTACTCTTTTTTTCTTTTAATCAGATGATGGAAAATCGGAGAGTTTGTTTTGGTAAATCTGGAATACATGGATGGGGCCTCTTTGCACGACGAAACATTCAAGAAGGAGAAATGGTACTTTTCATGAGTGGAACATTAGAAGAATTTAGTTACTGTTATGCAGGTTTTAATTTGGATTTTGAAGTGATCCACTGTTGTTGGCTGCTTCTCTAGGTCCTTGAGTATCGTGGGGAGAAGGTGCGGCGTAGTGTTGCTGATCTAAGAGAGACACGATATCGACTGGAGGGAAAAGATTGTTATGTGAGTCTATTTCATTACTTTATGTGAGGGGTTATGTCATGTGTACATGTGCCTAGACCATGTGTTGTCTTGTCTTGAACATGTGAATACGAATCTGATTAATCTACTACACTATTTTTAAAATAGGCTTAGATTTTAGAGGGTATTTTTTCAAGTCGTGAAACTTCCGTCTCAGGAAACTATACAAAGCTTTGAATCATTCACTACACTGGTCCAGAAATATTCCTTTTTTCCCCTGTATGGAATCCTTAGTTTAACTTTTAAGTTTGCTAAAGATCTCGTATTGCCCCTGGTATCCTATCATCTGTACTCCACTCGAAGGACAAGGGTATGGATGATTCAGAAATTGTCGAGCCCATAACATTAATGATCTCTTAGCTAAGATCTGTTGCTTCTTAAGGTTAGCTGTCTCACTCTCAGCAATTGATGCTAACACCTGTTCTCTCCATGCAGCTGTTTAAGGTAAGCGAAGAAGTGGTAATTGATGCGACAAATAAAGGGAATATTGCACGCTTAATCAATCATTCGGTAGGCGGTTTTGTTCATTGTGAAACTTCTGTTTGAGTTTATTATGCTGTCTGGGCCTTTTGGTTTCTTATTTTTCTACCTTATAAGTGCTTCTTTTGCTGACAGTTTATTCTAATTCGGATTATGTACTTGTTTATTTTATGTGGTTAAGTTTTTTTTTTTGCTATCTCGTGTAGTGCATGCCCAGTTGCTATGCGAGGATCTTGAGTCTGGGTGAAGAGGAGAGCCGGATAGTTCTTATAGCTAAACGCAATGTCTCAGCTGGTGATGAGTTGACGTACGACAGCTTCCTGTTTCCTCTTCTGTGAATCATGTATTTGTTGATTCAGTTTCTGATTGGCTTTTTCAATCTGTTAATTAGTGTATCTTGTTTAACAGGTATGATTATTTGTTTGACCCGGATGAGCATGATGATCTTAAAGTGCCCTGCCTATGTGGAGCTCCCAATTGCCGGAAGTTCATGAACTAGTGTAGCTGATGTACAGGATTTGTCGTACAGTGACAGGCTAATATGCATACATGATACAACAAATATCTCTTTTCTTCTTTTGGTTTTGTTTTGTAATAGTAACCAATTTTGTCTTTCACAGCCCAATTGAATTTTAAGTTGCAAATAATATTTATACACCAGCTATTTAGCTATACCCTCCATGTCATGAGCTTCACCAAAGGTAAAAAGAAAACAAGTTGAATTTTGCACCGTGTATTGGATTTATGTGGCAGAAGAGGTCTAAAGTTACATTGTGTTTGATTAATTATTTGTGTTATGTTCATTCGATACATCAGTTTTGTTGTTGTAGAAGTTCATATCAATTTTCAAAGAGTTAGATATGATTTCTATTAAAAAATTCGAGTATTATGATTTGAATAGTTTAAACTTCAAAAAATTGAGCAAGATGAAAAATACAAATAGTAACATCAAAATATTATAAAAAGAAAATCCTAGCTCCTAATGATATTTACAGCAAAACAAGGTTTATTATCCGGCGTTCTGAAGTGCCAGAGGTGAAGTAAATTTCCTTTTTGTAATTGGTTATTTTCCACAAGTTTGTTCCATCCTCTGTTAAACACAAGTCTCTTCAAGCTCTTCCATTCAGTAAACTTCATGTCGTGTGAATTACCCTTTGGATCCATTACACTCACGTTAATACCTCTATCATCTTCACTTTGTATCTTTTGGCTCTCCGACTGAGTCATGTGAAGGAGTAATTTCGCGCACCACTCAGCTGGAATAAGGAAGCGGCTCAAGTTAATGTTGATGTCGGAGTTCTCCAAGTATTTCCAGCCCATGTAAAGCGATCTACTCCCTTGGACAGACTGAATAGCCAAACGCAAACTTGGTGGAGGGGAATCTGGCATATTCATAAATCTATCGTCACGCTGCAGCTGCAGCTGCAGCTGCATGTTATTATTCTTCAATGCTGGACACGGCGAAATCTGTATTCCGAATAACCTTATGACTTTGATGTCATTGCCAAAGAGTCTTATTGTAGTCATGCTTCTATTGATGTTGTAAGCTTTCCATGTTATTACTTTACTACTATTTATAAACGAGTTAATTAGCACAAGTCTTATTTGACTTTGGTTTCGGAAAGTTTATGTTAAATTCTTACTTTTTAACTATTCGGTGTGCGTTAGGATTCCTAGTTATAGTTAAACTCTACATTCCATTAACGGACTAATTAAAATGTCCTAATTCAACACAAAAAGGAAATTTACGGCAAATACATATTATTAAAAACTTTATTACACAAATAATATATATACTATATTTTATTTTTTAGATCTATTTTTCTGTACATTAATTTTTATTTTATAAGGTAAATAATATATGATGTTCTTGCTGTCGATTCTCATATTTGTCTTCTCAATTGAATGTATACATAAATCAAAAATAGTTATTTGAGTTGCCATTTTTTTTCATCGATAAATTAAAAATTAAACATAAAAAATATATTCAATAAGTGAAATCATATATATAATCACATGTTTACCTTAATATTATTGTAACAATTTACAATTTATTCAACCATACATATTTCATTTAAGGGTCAATAATAACGTTGTGTTATTATGTATATAGGAGTGGTATTAGAATGTGAAAAGTTATGGGTAATATTTTTTCTATTTCTATTAAATTAAATAAAACTTATAATTTTTTTAAGTTTCTATAATTAAAATTTGAAAATATATCTCTCATACTCATTTTAATATTATGTATAACACATACATCAAATCTAATACCTAATAACATTGATATTTTTTCATAATGTATTTATAAATTCTTTGTATTAGCAAGCTTTTATTATGTAGAAGAGTTATTTGTATTAGCAAACTTTTGTTATGTAGAAGAGTGAAGAGTTAAGACGGTCCTTATCACCTTCTTGATTAAAAATAAGAGACCATATTATTCTTTCTGGCATACTATTTTAGACTATTTTTTTTCCAGAACTATATATATATATATATATATATAAAAGAAAACCCTAGGCCCGCCTATGTGGCACCACAACAAATCAGGATTCCTTTTAATTAATTAATTTATTTCCAAAACTAGCCTTCCCTTTCATAAAAAAATTGTGACTTTTATGAAAAGTTGCGACTTTTATGAAAAGTTGTGACTTTTATGAAATATTGTAACTTTTTATGAAGAGTTGCGACTTTTATGAAAAGTTGTGACTTTTATGAAATGTTATGATCTTTCCGAAGGGTTGCAACTTTTCTAAAGAGTTGTGACCTTTCCGATAAGGCACAATAAACATTTGTTCACTCTACCCTTTGTTGTCTAGCTATAAATAGAGGGATTTCCTCTCATTTTAAAACAACAAAAATTCTGAACTTCTTCTTCTTCTTCTTTTGCACAATTAAATATTCGTGTACAATTTTTTCCTTTCTGTTTCATTTTATTGTTATAGATCCTGGTATGTTTTTTAAAGTCATTAATTTATGCTTATGTTATTAATTGTTATTTTTCAGTACATGTGTTAAACTTTGTTGTTTATGTTTCTGCAAAATTATTGTTATAAGTATTTGTTAGTACATATTAAATAACACACGTTAATTGAGTATTCACGCAAGTTTTCTCTACTGAAATTGTTGAAGGTACAATAAATTTTTTTCTTAAAGATCTATACTACCATCTCTTGAAAACAAAATTCAAATTTGGTATGCCATTGTAAGGACATAAAAACCTTAAATTTTTTTTATCGCACCTTGATGTGCGGAGTGAACCAGGAAAAGAAGAAAATAATTAATAAACTTTTGACATGGGTTCAAGGATGTGCCGGATGACCTATAGAGGAATATGACTAGACTGGAGCCTCTTTTAATCCCAAAGACATAGATAACTACAAAATAATTAATTGCTCATATTCAATATGAAAGTATGAACATATTCTCAAGTTTACTGCAAGTTGTAAATACTTTTACTTAAAGTAATAAATGTGTTTCTCGACAATGCGATTGGAATAGAAGTGTAATTTCAAATTGAACTTCATCACTCTGATATGTTGTGTAATATTTTTCCCTTTCAAGTGTATATAATAAGTTGAATTGTTGTCCAATATGATACATTCTCCCTTTAATTTTTCATTTTAATAATTACTTATGATACATTTAAATGGGAAACTTTAAAATGATATATGTAAAACAAAGGTAGGGCCGAACTTTCTACACGTTAGAATTAGAATCATTGTTCACTTTTTTCATCATTTTAAAATTTATTTATCCCTTCACCAACGATTATTTATTTGTTAGAAAATTTAATGTCTCCAGTTGATGTTCATTTGAATCCCCAAAAATATGAAATAGTAACACTTTCTGGAAGCAAAAAGATAAATGATAAAGTCAAATTAAAGATGATTGATTGAAAGGATAAATGATAAGATATTATAATTATCATCTTCCTTTACATTATTAATATTTGTTACTACGTAATTTTGTATGTAAGATAATATAGTGTTTTTGTTTTAATGACTCATAGGTTTTAAGTATTATTTTATAAATTTTGTGATATTAAATTTCCGTGCGAAGCGCGAGTGATTTTACTAGTATAACTAAAAAGAAAACCTCAACATAGATAAGTACAAGAAAGGGGGGCTAGACCTTACCTTACTAATTCCAATGAGGTAAGAAACCTATATTAATTAACCCACTTGAAGAAAATAAGAGTTAGAGAGAACTAAGTATTCTATGATTATCACAGAGTTTACAATACACTCTAGAATGACATTAAAAATGAGGATTCTTAAGTAGTTAAAAAGTATAAAAGCCATGATGAAATTTGAGTAATTAAACTCAAACTTCGTTTTACAAAAGTATGAACTAAAAAAGATAGATTGCCCTTCTAAAGTAACCTGAAGTATTTTCCTCTTGTCTTCCTCTTCAAATTTGTCTAACAATACTTAATAGTTCATCAATTCTTCTTAGATTTGTTGGATCTTGTTTAAGTTGTGCTACTGTCATATGATTCTGTTTTGCCTGTTGCATTGATAGGTACCTTGGAACAAACTCCTCAGTCATCTTACCATCCCAACTATTTTTTTCTTCCACGCTTCTTTTTGTTATTGCGTTGTTGCCTAGGAGAAATATCTGCATCCCTAGTTGCATTTGCAAAACAATAATGCAAAATGTCCTCTTCTTCACTTTCCTCAAAGGTGTACTCATCTTGTAGGTTAGCAAATCTATTTGTGGAGAAAAAACTACTACCAACATCGTGTAGTTACTTGTTTTTGTTAATAGGCATAAGAGTAGTCAACTTTTTAACATGAGAACTCACCAACGCATCAAGAAGCTCTTTGTCACAAACATAAATCTTTTGAATATTAGTACATGTTAAAACCAATTGTCGCCCTATATGTAATGGAGATGAACCACTACTCTTAGGCACAAAAATTGATGATTCGGAGCTCAATTTTTTATAATTTGTGACATGTTCATCCTCTTCTTCCACTCGATCGGCCCATCGACTCTCACTTATAACACCTTTTTGCCCGCTAAGAGTGATCAAATTATTTATCGAAATAACTTGAGAGATTGAAACAATTGGTAGAGCATGAGAGTTAATTATATTAATTCTTCTTAGGATCAACATGAGGCTTAATTAGAGAGGCTCCTGGAGAATCAATTAGAGCTCTAACATCAACCGTTACCCATGCTTTATCAATTATATATATTAGACTCTCCAAGTTTTCTTATCACATAAGTAACAACTGTTTTAATGGCTACATCTTGAGTCAATAGCTTTCCAAAAGCCTTTGAATTAGTTGTCTTTTCTTGAAACTCAATCTTATCATTTGATGTATCTGCAAGTTCACTTCCTACCCTCGCGATCCCTGTAGCTGTAACACTTTATTTTTCAATAGCATTAAATTTAGTTGCTGCCCAACTTCAGTTTGGCATGTTTGCTATCCAGAATTTTAATGTTTCGATGTTGCAAACGAATTTCGACCAAGCACCTGACCTGCATTCGAACTAGATTGATCTTTACCTGAAATTACACATGTATCACCTTTTTTTTTATATGTTGCAAAAAAAAATGTCACCTTTCCACAATAAAAAATAATTTAGTCTTAAAATACTCTTTTTATTGTTGATGAAATGATTTATGGTCATACAAATGGTCAAATAATATTTTAGACCATAATTTTTAAAAAATAAATTATTTCTTTCATAAACTTTGTGTCAAGTCAAATGGTGTCATATAAATTGAAATGGAGGAAATAACAAAAGATGAGGAGAAAATAGACTATGCTTTACTTCATATCTTATATAATATAAAATCAATAGAACATTCACCAACAAAGAGAGCTTCAAGGAAGTTTACATACATGTTGAAACAATGTACTATCCTTAAACGAAGAGAATAAAACGCATTACAAAGATTTATGTGATAGAAATTATAATAACTTAGTAAAATTGTTAAATCATTATTATATATAACTCATTTTAATTAAATGATCATAAAATAATAAATATTTGAATATAATTTACATAAATTCTACATATTTTAAATTAAAAAAATGAATGATATTTTATACCTAATATAATATATATAAATAAAAGTAAATTACGTAATGTATTGTAAGGAGATGAGAAATATTTTGATTTATATAAAGATATGTCATATGTTAATTGTCATTATGAAACAACATAAAAATTATAAGAGATAATTTATTAATAGTTGAAAATTACTTATGAAAAAATAGAGTACAAACTGTATATTTAAATAAGTGTATGTCATATACATATTAGTGTAACGAAATTTCACACTACAAATTTATTTTCGTAATATTAATTCATTTTTCTATGAAAAGTTATAAATTTGACATTTTATGTGAAATCAGTTATAAGTATTTTTATATGACATATAGTAAGAAACTTTTTACTTTATAATATAGATTATAGAGGAGTATAACTTAAAAATAAATTATCATGTCAATTAAGCATATACATTTTAATTCTTAATACAATTTTTTTAATTAAAAATATCACTTAAATCAATTTTGTAGGTTTTAACAAATCAATAATTTAGAATTACCGTTAGACCTATGAAAATCAATAGCAAGTCGTGCAAATAAAAATTTATTCTACATTTTTTATAGATAACTTTGTTTTAATGAAAATTTATACGAAGTGTAACATCCCATTAAAATAGATTAATCATTACTCTTTATCCAAAACATTTAAGAAAAATGTAAGGTCCATATTAGATATCGCATCATCAAAATACACATGACCATTTAGAAAAAAAATGTTTTGTCATTATAAGTTAATGACCGCTTTTTGATGCCATAGAAACATTGATTGTAAGCCAAAGAAAGACGAAAAATTAAAACAGAAACTGGATCATACTTGGGTATTAACAGTAGAATTACATCAAAATATGGTTAAAAAAAAAATGAGGAGAGAGGAAAAGGAGAAAAAGTAATGACGAAAATGCTACTAGAACCTAATGATATTTATAGCAAAACAAGGTTTATTATTAGGCATTCTGAAGTGCCAGAGTTCAAGTAAATCTCCTTTTTGAAATTGGTTATCTCTAACAAGATTGTTCCATCCTCTGTTAAACACAAGTCTCCCCAAACTCTTCCATCCAGTAAACTTCATATCATGTAAATTACCCTTTGGATCCATTACACTCACGTTAATACCTCTATCATCTTTGTTTAGTATCTTTTCTCTCTCCAACCGAGTCATGTAGTGGATTAATTTCGAGCAGCACTCAACTGGAATTAAGAACCTGCTCAAGTTCGCGTTGATGTCCGAGTTCTCCAAGTATTTCCAGCCCATGTAAACCGGTCTACTCCCACGGATAGACTCAATAGCCAAATGCATACTTCTTGGAGGCAAATCTGCCATATTTATAAATCTATCGTTGTTATTGTTGTTCAATGCTGGAGACTGGAAAAATATTCGTGTTCCGAATAACATTATGCTCTTTACCTCTTTCTTCTCTGAGACTTTGATGTCATTGCCAAAGAGTCTTATTGTAGTCATGCTTCAATTGATGTTGTTACTTGTGTAAACTTTGCATTATATTACTACTATTTATAGAGGATGGTCATCCTTTTCCTATTTGTGTTTGGATTAGGAAAGTTTATGTTAAATTTTTACTTTTTTTTTAACAATCTGGTGCGCGTTAGGATTACTAGTTATAGTTAAAGTGTACATTCCATTAACGGACTAATAAAAGTTTCCTAATTCGCAACTCAGTAATAAACTTTTAAAAATATCTGCTTTCCGTAAATTTCCTAATTCAACACAAAAAAGGAAATTTACAGCAAGCACATATTTTAAAAAGTTTATTACTGAAAAAAATAAAATACATCGTTAATAATTTTTATCTGAAGCATATTGTTTTTTTTTATATTCAATGAACAACTGACAGGTTTTACTGAACACTTGATAATATAAATAAATTGGTGACCTAAAGGCAAAAATAAATTGGAAGTATTAAACTTTTGAATAATAAAATTTTTTACTTAAAAATATATTCTTCTAGTTTTTTATTTTGAAAGATGAAAATTGTTTATATAATTTGTAAAAATACATTTTGAAATGCAAAGTTATTTTTTCTTTTTATATGAAAACATTACTTTTTTTATGAACAATACTCCATCGTTTCAATTTATTTGTCGTATTTTGACTTGACACGCTGTTTGGAGTTTACTAAGAATATTTTTTTTTTTTTGAATCTTGTAATATTAAACTCAAAATAATAATCTATCAGGTTGAAAAATATATAAATAAATTAGACTTGAATCTAACTGTATCCAAAAAAATAATTTCATAAAAGCTACTAATAAAGGCACATTTAGGGACAAAGTCTCGAAGTATGGGCTTCAGGCCGAGCGTCGCAAGCACCAGAACGTAACAGGCTGAGATGCGTTCTTTATGGGCCTTCCTTTCCTGGGCCCAGCGGATCTTCCCTGACGAAATGAAAGCTTCTGTAGTTTGAATCCAAGCATTGGCGCGCCTATAAATAGCTAACACGTCTTCAGTTTGAACTTCGCATAGTCATTTCAAATCTTAGAGATCACCATGGGGAAGCGTATGAGGAGAACAAGACCGCTCTGTAGCTGTGTATCTCCTCGATTGAAATTTCTCACTCCTCACTCTATCTTCTCCTGGTTCTCTCTCTCTCTCTTTCTGCATAATTGTATTTTAATCCGATTGCAAAAGTATTTGAAATTGATGTTTTGTTCTTTCTGCATCAGTTTAATGCACTAAATTTATGAATTCAAACTAGAAACGAATTGAATTTTGAGCTAATGTTCAGCTGCTATGCTTGTACTGATGGCGGCAATTGTCAAATTCTATTTGACTGACATTTCGCAGTTCAATGCTCGCTGATGCATAAATTTGAGCGAGAAGCGCTTTCTATTTGAATATTAGTGAAAAATTGATTGCTGAAATTACTCCTGTAGTCGAATCTATTGCTTCTGTAAGTAGGCGATTTGATACTGTATTAATAGAGTTCTATTCTCTCGCGGTCTCATGCATATTTTATGGTATCTACAAGATATAAGTAGTCCGATTGAAAAAGTATGGCTGAGTAGATGCTTTGTACTGAATTTGAGCTAAAATTCTCAGCTGCTCTGCTTATGCAACTTGTGTTATATTGCATACTATAAAAATACGTTTATTGGTTGAACAGTTCAAGCTCTTTGATCCACAAATTTGAGTTAGACAATTCAATTATTAATATGGGCTAAATATTCATAACTGATACATTCTGCATTCGATCAATGTACTGTTTCTGTATGAAGGCGATCCGATACTGTGTTAAAAGAAGTGTTATTAGACTCTCTCTGACGCTGCATATTTCTATAATATGTATTTAGAAATTAAGTAATCCGATTGCTGAAACTTCTGGATTCAAGGGCTTTCTGCTTTCTCTAGGAGTTTAAATGCTCTATTTTCCAGAATTTAAATGCGGCACAAATTGCATTTGAGCTACAATTTAGCTGTTCTGTTTATTACACGCGCGTTAGTAACAACCATCAAATGCATTTGCTGATTGAGGTTTTGCAGTTCGATGCTCTCTGATCCACGGATTTGAGCAAAGAATGAATTCATCTTTGAATGTCAGCTAAGTAGATGATACTACGTCTAAGAAGGCCACTATACTGTATCAGTATTATTAGATTCTTTGTGTTGCCGCATATTTCAATTTTATGTATCTATAGAAGAAAAGAAACAATTGCGGATACATTTGAAATCAAGGCTTTCTGATTTCTCAATCAGTTCAACGCTTTATGTTCCATGGATTCAATAGTGGAGCACATTAATATCCTAGCTAAAATTCAGCTGCTCTGCATATTGACATGCGTGCTGTGCTGCAACTGTCAAATGTGTTTATTGGCTGAGGATTTGCATTTGAATGCTCTTTGATCCACAAATTTTCTAGTACTCAATTCAAGTTCGAATATTATCTGAGATTTGATAACTGATACTACACCATCTTTTCTATAAGAAGGTGAATAACTGTATTAAAAGTCTCATTCTCAACTCTTGTAAATACAATTTTTAGCTATAAATTCAAAGCTTTAATTTAGTTTTCCAAAAATGAGTTTAGAAATATCCTGGGTGGTGGATAAGCATAAGGTTGTGAATACAAGTTCAAGAGCATTGCTAATGGCTGTCCTTCTTTTGACGTCACTTTTGCCTATGTAGTACTGCGAATAAAAATCAAACAGTTTGCTATATCACAGAAGCCAATGCTTTGAACTCTAGAATATCAGCTTCTTTGTTCAACTAGTATCATCTGCATGACCATGAACATACCTGAGATTATCTTTGTTGGGTATCATATGGTAGTTATCAAGTTGGTTATGAATGTTGAGACTGAATTTATGGCTATTTGAATACCATAAGGTACGAAGAGGACTTGTGGACAGAGATTGCTAAGTTCTTGGATGGAAGATCTTTGGTGATGCTTGCATCAACTAGCAAGTGGTTCCATCGTATCATTATGGAGGACATCATATGGAAACATGCTTGCTTGCGAGACCTCCAGGTTCCTGATCCTGGAAAAGTAGCATTCAAATGGATCAACTTATATGCAGCAGCCTTTAGTAAGCAGTTTCTCTTTTTACATGAGTTTTACAGTTTAAATCAGAAGTGACATTGAAAATGTCTGGTTCTCTACTGTAACGAACACACGTTGCAGATGGATGTCATTCTTACAAGTTCCGCCAGCAGGATAAACATATTGGTATAACCCCTCCAGTTTTGCTCTATATGGTGAATTTTGGTATCAACACACAGCACTGAGGTGTTGCCAATTTCTTTCAATGGTTGCTGATACCTTTAAGTTGTTTGAACGAATGATCAGACTGGATGCGCATTGGAGCATTTTCCTTTGACTCGCAAAATGCACTCCTGACAGAGAATTTGATCCCTCCCTTGAAAGTCCTTAAGGAGAAGACAACAGAGAAGATGTTGGAGTCAAACGGGTGCTGTGTGGTCAGAAATGTCAAGAGTGGAATCTGGATTGCTGGTAAATTTCGTGGTTGTGTAAAAGAATTTCTCATCAGCATTACTTTTTAATCCCTTTTGTTATTTGGTTCTTCCAGATTTGCAGCTTGTTCGTTGCCCAGTCTGTGACCTCAACACATGTGATGGTAAGCTGGTTGGGTTTTTCATATTTTAGAAAGGAACGACAAGGTTACTGTACCTTCAGAAGCTTAATCAGTTGGAAGGTTTTCTACTAATTGAACAGTGGACAGCAAATTGAACCATTGCCACTTTATGTTTGTGCAAATTAAACTATTCCATAGTTGCTCCTTTTGGGTTTAGTCCATTCCCCAGATTGCTTTTCCTGCCTATCCGAAGTGCTATAAAGATGGCTAATAATTTAATCATGTGTTATTCTATGCAGGAACAATGCAGGTATTAGATGCAAGACATATTGAACTGTTTCTAAGTGAAGGATACCAGGATGGAAGCTGGGATTATGAGTTGCTAGGTTCCCACAATGAGAAGAAGCAAGCTAATGGAGCCTCTGCTGGTATATTTGATATCAAACATCTCAAAGATCGCTCAACTTCTGGTAACAGCTCAATTCACTGAAATAGTTATAAGTTGCTGTTAGCTTTGCAATCGAGTCTAACACGATCAATTTCCAAAATTTAACTGCCAAAACATAGAAGCTTCATTCTGGCCCCTTCTTGGGTTCTTCATGAATCAGTACAAGAACACACAAACTTTTCAGAATGTAGATAATTCATAGTCACGTGAAATTATTGGAAAGACAACTCCTGTTACTTTAGATCCTGATAATGAACGAAGGACCATGACTTATTCTTGATATGAGATTTAATTTTATGTTGCTGTGTCATTTGTAATGCATGTTCAGCTGTCCTTGATCTCAAGTCATGGGTAGGAAAGCCCAATGATTGGCAACCAAAAGCTATGATAACCTCTTATGCAGTAGCAGTTAACACAAACTTGCAAGAGAATGAAGGTATATTAACCCTGGTTTCTTCAATTTTTATGAGTGACAAACTGTACTTCAAACTCTCACTCATTACTTACTGTTATATTGTGGTGGCAGGTCTTCACGTAAAATTCCATGTCATGAAGTCCGGGAAGAATGGTGAAATTGTTTCAATCAGAATGTCAGAGCAGCTCCAGTGATTTTGTCAACTACTACCAAATATAATCTTACAACAACTGCCAAGTATAATCTTACTGTCTACAAACCAGAGTTCATTTTTTCAGCAAATATTAGCTATAACTCCATAAATACAACAATCAGCCCCTTATCAACAAGTTTCAAAACGGGTTGTACTCCACCTAAAAAAATGCATATTTTGTCAGTAGACGATTTTTGTTTGTAATATATTACTTACTAGCCAAACTAGCTCAGGCAAAAATCATAACTTGCAGCCTGACTTTTCCTTATGGCTTATGCTTTCTTGTCCTCTAATAGAAACCACTTAATAATAAATCAATTGATTTTTTAAGTATCCACTTGCTATGAATTTCCAATAGCAGTATTTAAAGGAAGTTGAGCTGTTAACATCCTCTTTATAAGTACATTGTATAACTTGGCTTTAGTAACATCTTTGTCGGGTCAAAGTTATGACTTTTGAAACAGCTAATAAGTTAATGAGTATTCTGTATGGTTTGAATATTTGCCTTGGCAAACCACTATTTCTGATGGGGGGTTTGTCCATATCCAAATTGACTTTCTGAAATACATGGACATTCTGAAGTTCATCTCTTTCTCTTTTCTGCTCTGCTTAACTGTCTATGCAAGGTACGATTGCCCAGATTCTATTTGTGGGAATAACCACTTTGACATACGATTTCCTTTTGGAATAGAAGGGCGCCAGAACCTTCAGAACTGTAGCTATCCTGGTTTCAGTCTTAGATGCAGCAATCAAGGTAGATCAATTCTAAGTCTTCCAGGTGCAGGAGATTACTATGTACGTGACATCGATTACCTAACCCAAGAAATACAACTCTACGATCCATCTGATTGCCTCCCAAAACGTCTGATGAATTTCAGCACTTCTTTTTCTTCTTCTTCACCTTTCAAAGCTGTTGCCTATCGGAACTATACTTTCTTGACTTGTTCAACCAATTTGGTTTTGAATCGGTTAAATGTCATCAGTTGTCTAAGCAATTCCACTACTTCAACTTTAGCTACTACTTCTTCAAGTGTTGCGAGCCAAATGATAAGTTTGTATAGCTGTAGCATAATCAACAATTCATCCGTTCCTGCTTCATGGGCATTTCAATACCAATCAGATTTCTTAACGGACCTTATTACTGATCTTGTGTTAACATGGGATGAACCAAACTGCCAAGAGTGTGAAGTAAACCAAGGTGTTTGTGGGTTCGAGAATGCCATTATCAGAGAAATTCAATGCTTTGATAGTCCTGGAACAGGTAAATATTTTTTCAATTAGAGTCTCCTTTCGTTTATTCTTCTGTTATTCCAATTGAGTAGCTAAGAGTAGAATCAGTCAAGCAATTATGCCTTAATGGATGGGGTTGACAATCTGTCTCCTAGTAACTCACCCTTAGGACAAACTATACTTGGGCAATCACATAGTCGGATTTCAAGGGTAGGTGAGAGTACTCAAAAATAATGTAATTAATATGTTTTTTTTACCCCTCCCTTGGTTACTCGAGCTCACAACCTTCGGGTTGGAATTGAGGGGTGCTTACCATCGGAGCAACACAACACCCTCTTGTCAATTAATATGGTTAAGGACTCATTGACTTTGATTAGTAGGAAGTTTTTAGAGTAAAGTTGGTTTATAATGGATAATGTGGAAATAACTGTAGTACTTATCCTGATGTTATATGAATCTAGTATTACTTGTCTCAATGGGAATAAACATTTTTACATTAATCCCAAATATTGGTAAGTGCATTTGGCAAATTTGAAAGGCCAATCTGCCCCTTATTATAATACAGTAATCAAATGTCAATCCTTTTGAAAAAGCTGACTTCTATTCAAGTAGTATTGTATTATTCAGCAACTAGCTGATTGATTGAGATCGTGCAAATGAAATATGTCATTGTATAACTTCCGTATAGATTGTAACAATTCAATAAACTGATAGTTAATTAATTAGTGAAATAGTCCAATAACTTCATATATCACTCAACACGGTTAAACGACTGAGCCTGGTGTATTAGCAATTTAAGTTATATTAACAATAATAAATCTAAAAGATAAAATATGAGTACGTTTTTGCCTCAAAATTACCATAATTTTCACTTGCAGGTAACAAAAGGCCGGTTCAACAAGTTCTCAAATTTATTGCCATAACCTTGCTTATTCCAGGCATCACATGTTTAATTGGTGTATCATGTTACTTCTGTTTGGAGTATAGCCGATCCAGCCGCGCCTCCACTTCAATCCAAAGCATCACCACCAGAACAACAGTAGCACCACAACCGGCTACCGGCCTCGATGACTCGACAATCGAGTCCTACACAAAAGTAGTCCTAGGAGAGAGTGGGAGAGTTCCAGGTCCCAATCATGGGAGTTGTCCAATATGCCTTGCAGAGTACCATCCAAAAGAGATAGTGAAGTGCATACCTGAATGTGAACATTACTTTCATGCTGAATGCATTGATGAATGGTTAAAGATTAATGGTTCTTGTCCTGTTTGCAGAAACAATCCTTCTCCTGCTCATGTAACTTAGCTTCTTCGTAGTGCGTAGTTTGTTTTACATATTGCATTTTGAAATTTGTAAATTCCAATGTGAAGTTGTACATATGTTTATTGGGTGTAAATTAACATCCTTGTGGTTTAGAAGAAGCTTAGCTGGTTCTCCTTATTCAAATACTTTGTTCACATGCCATGTCCAAAGATTGAAGTTTTCAGATAAATTTTGTGAAATTTTTTCATTTGCTTCTCTTTCATGGGCATTTGATAGTGTCTACTACGACCTTTCTTTAATTTTGTGATGATTGTTATAAAAAAGATATACCTTGGTTATATTTTGTCTCATCAACACGACTTCTATGATTGGCTACGAAAACCTATGATAACCCCTTATGCAGTAGCAGTCAATAAATTTGCAACAAATGAAGTCAAGAAAGAATGGTGAAACTGTTACCATCAGAACATCTGAGCAATTTGGTAGGCAGAAAGTTTTCGGATATCTGTACTGCATAGTTGTAGGTGCCTCAAATGGACTCGCGAACCACCATTAGAAAAACAAAATCAGTAAATACCGGATATATAACTCTTTGAATGACACAATTGCTCCACTTACAACAAGTTGCAAATTGGCCACTCCACCAAGTTATACGTAACAAATTCAAATAAATGCAATATTGTTGCCAAGCCATTCTTGTTTTGTATACAATACTAATCATTCACATTAATCACAGGAAAAAAAATTCATATTATGTATCTTAAGTCCCTCAATTATGGTTTGTGCTTTCTTGTACTCGCAATCTCCCATGGAAGCGACTTAAAGATAAACTAACACAACTATTAAAGCATTTACTACAACTTGTTATGAGTAATCTGTATCCTTTCAGCTTTATTCAGGCTCATACATGATACATGTCCTTACGTTTTTGTATTCACTTTTTTTTAATTGTAGCATTTACCTGCGCCAACATGTCCTCTTCTACACTCCATTCAACTCTATAATTCAAGTTGGATTTTATATATATGTTGTTTGAACTGGCTCATTATAACATCTTTGGAATGAACACCAACTCAAACTTTTGACTTTTGAAACAACTGCAGTTATAAATAAATGGAACTCTCTATGCCCCTTGGCTATTTCTAATATAATCAGTCTGTCCATATCGAAAGTAATTCTTGAAACATATGGACAATTTGCTAGTCCTCTCTGTCTCTTTTCTTCTCTTTTCATCTGTCTATGCAAAAAATGATTGCCCTGGGGTTTCCATTTGTGGAAATAATCCTTTTGAAATACGATTTCCTTTTGGATTAGAAAGTCCACAAAATCAGCACTGTACATATAATCCTGGTTTCAATTTAAAATGCAACAACCAAGGCAAAGCAATTATAAATCTTCCAGGTGCAGGGGATTTCTATGTACGCGATATCAACTACCTCACGCAACAAATTCAACTCTACGATCCATATGATTGCCTTCCAAAACGGCTTACTAAATTTCAACTTCCTTCTTCTTCTGTCTTCAAGCCAGTTTACTATCGAGACTATACTTTCTTGACTTGTTCGACAGATTTGATCAAGTCGTATCACAGTGTACATATTATTGGTTGTATGAGTAATTCTACTAGCTCAACTGTGGCTACTTCTTACGGGGGTTTTGTTTTATCAACAATAGAGAGTGTGTATAGCTGCAGTGTAACATACACTGTGTCTCTTCCTGTTTCGTGGACTGATGATAAAGAGGACATTTTCACAAGTAAGCTTAATAATGATCTCGTGTTAACATGGCCTGAAACAGGTAAATATCTTTTTATTCATACACTAGTATATTTTCCCATTTACGTTGGCTAAGAGTGTCAATCAACTCTGCTCGAATCTTGATTAGCTTAAGTTGGCAATCAGAGGCAGACTCAGGATATGTAGATGCCGTGGTCACCATTATCTTAACATAAAGCCAACAAAATTTTCAATGACTGATTAAGGGATAATACCATGTTGAACTGATCACTTGATAGCCTGAGCTGTGACAAAAACACAAGTATATTGGTAAAATATGGTTTCTGCACTAAATATAATTAAACTTTAACATAGTTGATACAATTTGAGTGAATGGTATAACTTAGTGATTAAGGTTGTGAAAAATGTATGATTAAATATATACTAATACCTTCTTAGGGTATATACACATATTTTAAGTTAATGAGTGTAGGTGCAGTTCCACCATTCACTGTGGGTCGGCCTCTGAAGGCGGTGAATACTTTCAAGATAAATAAGTAAAATAGGAAGAATAATGTCATTTTATGCATTGATTTTGTGAAACGACAAGTATTAAGAAATATCTATTTTTAGTAAGGATGCATATAAATAAGAATAGAGGGAGTAATTGATTATACAATTAGAAGTAATTAGTTAGAATTACTAGGGTTATTAGATAAGAGTATTCAACGAAACCTATGAAGTTTTTTGGGGTCAAGATATTCTTAGGAAAGGAAAAAGGATAGCTTATGGATAATGCAAAAATAATCTTGTACTAATTGTTAAATTGGTAGAATCAACTGTGAATAACCATTGACCAAACTTATTAAAAAGTTCATTTTTAAATGTGAAGCTTGCCCTTCTTATATATTAATCCAATATTGTCAAACTTTATGGGAGAATATTTCAGACATTTATATTTAAGTGTTTATGTATTGATCGTGCAGAAGATGATGTATATCATTCTATTACCTTAATGAAATTAATTAATTCAGAATTAACGAAAGATTTGGAATATTGAGAATCTGATTAAAATTAATTTTAAGCTAAAAGGGTAAGGTTATATCATTGACTGAACACGTCAGTTGTTTGTGGAAATGGCTTCAAACTTTTTTTTTTATGGCGTATTTATTTAACAATATTAAGTTTAGTAACATTCTTTTGCCTTAACGTTACTATGATTTATTTTTTGTTGCAGGTAGTACAAAACCTATAAAAATTTTCCGAATTGTTGCACTATCCTTAGTGATACCCGCTCTCATGTGTTCATTGGTTTTGACATGTTACATATGCTATAAGCAAAGCCAAGAGGCGGCTGCTCTCCCGAACACTAGTGTCGGGGGAGCAGCCGTAGTGCCACGACCGGAAAGGATTATCGGTCTGGACGATTCGACGATCGAATCGTACACAAAAGTTGTCCTAGGAGAAAGTCGGAGAATTCCAGGGCCAAATCATGGAATTTGTCCAATATGTTTGGCAGAGTATCATCCAAAAGAGACAGTGAGATGCATACCTGAATGTGAACATTGTTTTCATGCTGAATGCATTGATGAATGGTTAAAGATTAAGGGTACTTGTCCTGTTTGTAGAAGTAATCCTTCCCCTGTTCATCTTAATTTTTCATAACACATTTCCCCCACATCTCCAGTCTTGTCTGTATATTTATTTATCTTTCAAATCATACTTTTTTTTTTTGCTACATTGGCCTGTTTGGACATGATTTCAAATCAGGTAGATTTTTTCAAGTTGTAATAAGATATCAAAATATTCTAAGACGTTAAATTAATAAATCTATGTTCTTTTTATAAGTATTTCCTCTGTTTCAATTTGTTTGTCTGACTCTATATGTAGTTTAAGAAAGTAAATAATTTGAATATTGTGGTCTTAAACTAAAGATATGTATCAAAAATCCAAAGGCCTTTAATCTTGTGGACATGCCATGTGAAAAGTTGGAAAAAAAAAGTTTCCTAAAAATGAAATTAAGACAAGCAAATTGAAATATGGTAGTAAATATTTGCGATTATATGTTATCACAAACTTTTAAATACACTTAATTTTACAAAGATTCAACGGTTCAATAAATCAATAACAGAAAAGGGTAAAAAATACCCCTGAACTTTAAGCAAAGGTCTAAAAATACCCTCCATCCATCTTTTGGTTTAAAAATACCCTTCTACTCATTTATTTAATCTAAATATACCTTTCATTCACTTTGGCTCATTTATACCCTTGAAACTAACAAACATCTCTTTATTTTTATTTTTTTAAATATTTATTATGTGTCATTTTCTTATTGGATGAAATAAAAACCCCACCTTTACTAAATTTTTGCATAATTTATTCAAGGGAAAAGGGCCTGATATACCCCTCAACTTTGCTATTTGGAACTGATATGCCCCTCGTTATGAAAGTGGCTCATATATACCCTTACCGTTATACAAACGGCTCACATCTACCCCTACCGTAACAACATGAGCTCACATATACCCTTCATTTAACGGAAGTGAAAAAAAATAGTTTTAAAGTTATATTTTTGACTTTTGATTTTAAAAAAAAACCATATAAAAGTATATATGATTTTTCTAGTAAATTTCAAGGTATATTTTAATTTTTTTCGGACATAATTATTTTTTTGACTTTTTAATTATCATTATTTGAGTTTCTTATTCTTATTTTATTTTTTCTTTCATTCCTTAGTGTAAACAAAAAAATTTTAAAACTATTTTTTCGGATATAATTTAGTTTTTGTATTTGAAGAAAAAAAATTGGGTCATCTATAATAAATTTTTACAAGAATATTTAACAAAAACTTAAATAAATTTGACCATCAAAATAATAAATCTAAATTAGTCATTGAAACAAAAAAAAATAAAAAAAAATATATGTTTGAGGAAGATTAAATATACCCATATGGGATTATATTTTTT
>NW_006238936.1:3341590-3370057 GCF_000226075.1 Solanum tuberosum | reverse complement strand
TTGGGGCAGAAATTATAAGCAAAAGGAAAAAGATAGCTGAGGTAGAGACTTTGAGGTTTTGGGGTAAGTTCAATTTGAAATGTCAAGTTGTCCCTTCTTATATAGTAATCCAATGTCAAACTTAATGGAGGAATAATTAGGACATTTATATTTAAATGCACCAACTTTATAATAGGCTTAGATCGTGTAGAAGATGGCGTATGTTATTCTATCACCTTAATGAAATTAATAAATTCAGAATTAACATTCTTTTGCCTTAACATAACCATAATTAATTTTTACTTACAGGCAATACAAAAGGTATACAAATTTTCCGAATTGTTGCACTAGCCTTAGTGATACCAGCCATCACATGTTCATTGGGTGTGACATGTTACATTTGCTTTGAGCAAATCCGAGACAGCCGCCGCTCCGCGGCTGCTCTCCAGAACACTACTGCAGGCGGAGCAGCCGTAGTACCACAACCGGAAACGTCTATTGGCCTGGACGATTCGACGATCGAATCGTACACAAAAGTTGTCCTAGGAGAAAGTCGGAGAATTCCAGGGCCAAATCATGGAATTTGTCCAATATGTTTGTCAGAGTACCATCCAAAAGAGACGGTGAGATGCATACCTGAATGTGAACATTGTTTTCATGCTGAATGCATTGATGAATGGTTAAAGATTAATGGCACTTGTCCTGTTTGTAGAAATAATCCTTCTCCTGTTCATGTTAATTATTCATAACACATTTTTTTCCCCACATGTGATAAGAGGGTTTTGTCTGTATATGATATGTATTGAAACTAATATTGTACCTCTCAATTCAAACTTGTACATAATGTTTGTTAAGATCATAGGCTTATTTATTCGCTTGTGAAAAAATTTGGCTAGTTCTCCTTGCTCGGATGTTACCCTTACGTAGTACTTATATATGGTTTAAAATTGAAGTATCTCAAGAATTTTTATTGAAGTCTTTTATTTACTTCTTGAAAGTTCAATATTATGGAATTATACCCTAATTTTATTTTATTTTATTTTTTTTAAAATGAACTTTTTGGCTTGGAGCCTTTTATTGGAAAAAACAGAAGTCCATACAAATAAAATGGCCCAAAGGCCCAATAATAACAAAAACTAACTTTCCTAATTTGTTCTCATCTCTATCCGTCCTTGGTGAGTACCCACTACTCTTTTCCTCCATCTTCTCCCACTGTGTTGTTGGAACAATTCCCATCTGTTCTGCCTCCATTGTTGGATCATTTTTAAGCATTTAATTTGTTAGACAAATATGTTGGGTTTTTGTTGGAAATGAAGAGATGTTATCTCATACAAGAGGGAAGAGATAATTTATTGGATTTATACATAAAGACACTTCCATAAATAGAGAACAAGTTATCGTGGGATAATTAATTGTGGGATAAGTTATCATCATATAAGTTATTCCATCACATATATATATAGGATAACTTATAAAAAGTAATTTATAAGTTAAAAGTCATAAGTAGATGGTATGTCAAAGGGAAAGGAAATACTACTATACTAAATGTTAGAGAAACAACTTGACTATAACGTTGTTTTTATCATTGACGCGCCTTAAATGCAGGGGCGGACCCACATACACCCTTTTTAGGTGGTTGAGCACCCATTAACCTCGATGTAAAATTATTTTTATATATATAGTAATTTCTTCAAAAATTGACTATATTAAACGTTCAACACCCAATGAACAAATCTCTTAATGGATGCTTTGGTTCGGTGGCTAGTTTGAAGGTTTTGTGATTTTGTCTTTAGGGGAACTCAGGGAAGTCAAGGGTTTGATTCTCGTTAATAACAACTATTTACATATTCTTTGTATACTTAACTTTTAGTTTTAATATCTTTTACGTTTTATATGAATTTCTCGTGAGATGATAAAATAAAAAAGTCAGGAGTTAAATGTACTTTTTTTGTTTCAATTTATGAGGTAACCTTAGATTTAAGAGTCAAACAATTTAATTTTGATCGTGAATTCAATTAGAAATCTTGAAGTTTTTTTGAAATAAAATTTACACATTAATTTGAAAACTATACGTAAAAAGTATTATAAGTCAGAACAATTGATAATTTAAGATAAAAAAATATATAAAAGAAATTAATTTTTTTAAAAAAGACTTGAATCGCGAAATTTAAAAAATATCATATAAATTGAGATGGAGAGAATAATAAATCGCCGGAAAGGATGCATGAATTTGTTATATGAAATAGTAAACTCTATCGTCAACCCTTAATAGTAACTCCTAGTTCTTTGGTTGACATTCTGACATAGAAGTTTGCAATTTTAGTATTTATATTCTCTTTTTTTTTGGTTAAATTTATATTCTTATTCTATATTCTATTTGGCATTTAAAAAAATAATACTATCCATTTCAACTTATGTTATCTGATTTGAATTACAAGAGTTTAATTAACTTTTTTTTTTGTTTGTAAAATCGGATATAGTACTTTTAACTATTTTGAAATAAAATTTACATATTTATAAATTCACAAATCGTCTTATACGTCACAAAAGTATTTTAAAAATTCATGGTAAAAAATAATACTATATTTTAATTCTCCAAATAGTAAATAGCTAGGACACAGAGATTGAAACAAAGATAGTAGATAAATTCTTAAATAACTTATGCATGTGTTTAAGAAAATAAAGAAACGTTTGAATCTTATGGTCTTAAACTAAAATATAATAGAATGTGTTAAATTATCTTTTAATTTTGTGATTTTAAACATGTCACGTGAAAAATTATAATTAAAAAATTACCGAAAAGGAATAAGCTATTTAAAAAAAAAAACAGTGAAAAGAAAATAAATAAGACAAACAAAATAAAATGAAGATTAGAACATATTAATTGATTACCTTTTCTTTTTTTAATACGTCAAAGTTTGGTGATGAAGCTTATTCCTCAAGTTCAAATGATGAAACTTTCTTGCCCGTGTAACTGACGACGACATACATTAGTAGAATTTAGTTTTTTATTCCTCAAGTTGTGATTTTTGAAATTTAAAGTGGTATTTAGATATGCAATTTATTTGGAAAAAATTTAAAATTTTGTATGTGAAAGTCTCAAAAAACATAAAATTTGGTTTGAGCCAATTTTTGAAAATTAAAATTTTAAATATTTGGTCAAATATCATCATTTAATAGATATTTAAACTCTATTCGAACAAAAATTTATGATCAAATACTAATTAAGAACGTAACCTTTTCATTAATCGAAATAGCCGAGTTCTTACATTAAACAAATCGAGTTTTATTGAAGGGCTTTTGGAGATGCGCACCGGTCCATTGGAATTCTTTTTTTATATATTAGCAAAATTACCAATTGTCCATTTTAACCTTCCGTACCTTTGATTAGTATTTATACGGTTACCAATTATGATTACTGAAATAAATTATTTATTGGTTTGTATTATACTACAGAGAGATCCTTATTATGATTTCGGATATTAGATAAACATACATGCTTTCTTAAATTAATTGTAATCTACGAACAAACTAATTTTCCATTATGTGTTAATTAAAATTTCTTTATTCTTTATGAAAACTCTGTGTTTCGATACCTATTTTTCTTCATACTAATTAACTGTAGCTAAATAGTTCCATCAAATTAAAACAAAAAAATGGAAAAAGGCAGACGAATTAGTTCTCTATAATTGTCAAACCTCAAAGGCTTAAGGGTGCATTTGGTATAACGAAAAATATTTTCATTTCTTATTTACTTTCGGGTGTTTGGTGGTAAGTACTTCAACAAAGAAAATCTTATTCCAAGAATATTTATTTGTAATATAGGAAAACATTACGGGTATGTTGTTGGAAATATTATGGGGATAAGTAGTCTTGCCCGTTTGGATCAACTTATTTTTAGGTGCTTTTGATTTTTAAATAGTTTTTAGTTTTGGAGGTATTTGGAAAGGTTATAAAGTGCCTTTAAGCACCAACTTATAAGCTATTTTTCATAAATCCATCCAAACAGATCCCTTAAAATGTTACTTATGAAACTTATTCTTCCTGCTCTTTAAAAAAGAAATTCAGAGTATTTTTATTCCATGCCACACACCCTAAATAAAAATGTGTCAGGGATATAATCGACTTTTCAATTTATTATATAAGTTAGAATACGCATCATACAAGAATAAAAAAGATTCAATTGGATCATATTAATTATAATAACGTCAAACATCATTAACAAAAAAAATTATCAACTAGTACATGATCATACGTATACAGAGTTGACTTTAAAATAATACATGTCATAATAAATTAACAAAATTCATTAGAATCTAATATATATAAGCAGCCTGCATTTAGTTGATTCCAGATTCCAGAATCATGGCAAATCGTCACTTAATCATTTTCGTCCTAATAGTTACCATATGTTTTGTTATCCCATCCACCTTTTTAGTAATCTGTATAGCATTTCGCTTCCGCGTCGCAGGCATTCACCGCCAATATCCAGACAACGGCGGTGAATCAGACGCGGAAGCAGGGGCTAGCCGTGTGGTTGGTCTTGATGAGTCTACGATTCAATCGTACAGAAAAATTGTTGTTGATAAGAACGAATCGAGTTGCCCGATATGCCTGGCGGAGTACAATGCCGGAGAAATAGCAAAGTGTATGCCGGGATGTCAACATTGCTTCCATATTGATTGTGTTGATAAGTGGTTGAAGTTGAATACTACTTGTCCTGTTTGTCGAAAGTGTCTCCTTTTCTCTAAATTGCCTAATTTGTAGCTTGATGTTTATAAAGATTTCCCTTTGTTACAAAATCATGTCCACCTATTGTCTATATTTTTTCAGGTGGGGGGAATCGAACTATCACGAACAAAGTGGAAGTTCATGTAACTGACCAACTGAGTTGTTATGATTTCTCATGTTCATATATTGTCATAATTTGACTTGTAAACAAATTTGGATTGGATTGGATCGGATCGATGAGATTTGAAAGTTTTTTTATCCTCGCTCAAATTGATTATAATTTTCAAGTAGTATTGTCCTAAACATAGGAGTAGTGTTAATATAAAGTCTTTTGACCAAGTCGTGAGGAGTGACACTCTTGATTCTACCATTGATTCATAGACAATAGAGGCTACCAGAATTAGGGTAGTTATTGACTTTTTCTCCAATGTAGTTGTGATCCATATAAAGTATCTTTTGTTTTTTATTCCTTTCTCCACCCCTCCCCCCTCCTTTCTCTTGGTTTCGTTCAATGATTAATAATTTGATTTTTTAGATAATAATAGATAAAAACAACACTATCAAAAGCAAGTCTTATTGATAGATGTCGATTCTTTAGACTTCCAAGCATTCATATTAGGTTTAGTTTCTTCAACTCTAATCTAATGTTCATGTTTGTTTTCAAGGTGTAATAGTGTTGTGGAATAATTAAATACGTCTACAAGATATATTAATTACCATTGACTTGCTCAATATGAAAAGTGGTGTTGTTATCAACCGTCTTGACTTAGATTTAACCAGTTCTATTTGTGGTGCAGGGAAGGGAAAGGATATAACTCAATGGTTAATTAATTAACGACAATTTATAGCTAATTAAAGAGGCAAAGCATTTTAATTATGCTTTGCACGTATGTTCTTCTTTCCCCACTTTCTCAATCCATAAAAGGGCTATATGGAAGCAATTATTAGATGAAAAAAAGTACTATCTTGTTTGAAGATACAAAGCTTACAAATTCCTAATATACAAAAATTGGACTTTTTATGAGTACAAGATTTTGTTGTTTACCAATCTATTTAGTTTGAGTTAGTATTTTTAGGGCTTGACAGAGAGAGGAAAGTTAATTACATAATTTATCACATAAATGTAAAATAAACTTTGGTCCAAGTCTTTGTGTCTTGTTTTGCTTGAGAAGACCAAACATTTATAAATATGACAATAAAAGAGATATAAACTATGTTAAATTAATTAATCATTAGTGTCTAGTTAACTTCCTTAAAAAAATTCTCTAAACAAAAAAGTCAAAATCTCCAGAGATGAGACCTATGAGCATTATGAGTCTCTTCTTCTTTCTTTTTTCTCATCATTGTTTCCTTGGTAACACTCAAAATTTCTCTTCAAACATTTCCATTTGTGGGAATCTCACCATTCAATACCCTTTCATATTACAATCCCAAAACACTCAACAAAATCCAAACTTTTCCCTAAGGTGTACTGATCAAGGCAATACACTACTCAATATTCCATTTTCAGGAGATTATATTGTGCAAGAAATCAACTATTCCACTAAAGAACTAAAACTCCAAAATCCCTCTATTTTTCTTTCAAGAAAGCTTCTACATTTAAACCTTTTTTCTTCTCCGTTTTCGGCTTCTTCACAGAATTATACCTTCTCCTTGTTATCTCATTTTCATGGAGATGTTCGACTATCATGGGATGTTCATCTTGATAGTAACAAGACAAGCACAGAAGCCAGCAATTCCAATGCTCCAACTCCAAGAACAGGTGAATTTTGTGGATTTTTTCCAAGTCTAATCACTATTGATTGTTTATTGAATGAATTGAGTAGAAATATTGTAGCAACACTACTTGCTAATCGATGCTTATGAGCCATTTGTGTAATAGTAGGGGTATATATGATCCACTTTCGTAACAAGGTATATCAGCTCTAAATAGTAAAGTTGAGGGTATATTATACCCTTTTTCCTTGTATGAATTTACCTACAATTACCTTGAAAATGATCAGATTTTGATGTGCCGACCTTGTGTAGCTATCACACCTACGCATTTGCGATATTACGTATACGAAATGTCAATTAGACGGAAAGTCCTAAGGTTAAAAGTCTAACGTTTGTGCTTCACTCTTTTATTTTTGATTTTCTACACACATATAAATAATTTTATATAGTAGTAGTTGATATTGAATTATATTATATAGCTAATTATTGATTTTACAACGTATATGATAAGTTGCTTGAATTGACAGGTGGGACTTCACGTAAAGAAATAATGTTGATCATTTTCGTGGGTGTGTCCCTCATTTTACCATCCATCCTTTGTTTAATCTGCGTTTCATGCCGAGTTTTTCTCGAACTAAACCACCGCCGCCAAGTGGCTGCTGCTACAGCCTCTTTGCCGAGCTTAGCACCAATGCCAATGATTGTGATAGAAGGGCTTGATGAATCCACGATTCAGTCCTATCCCAAAGTGGTTCTTGGTGAAAGCCAGCGAATATCGGGAATAAACGTTATGATTTGCGCAATATGCTTGGGTGAGTATATTGCAGGAGAAACACTGAGATGCATACCTGAATGTGAACATTGCTTCCATGTTGAATGTGTTGATAAGTGGTTGAAGATAAATAGCAGTTGCCCTGTTTGCAGAAATTCTCTCCATTCATGAACTTCACCAGGTGCTTTATAGTATCTTCAGTGACTTTATGCACAATAGATTATACCTGTTTTGAATTATTGCCTAAATCTTAACATGATTGTGTATATAACTAAAGACGATCGAAAGGGAAATGTAAGATCTCAAGATTCTTGGTTTGGTTCATTTCAAAAACCATTACTTGTTGGTTTCCGTTTAGAAAAGATGAATCAAGCAAATCATGGTGATACAACATAAAATTCAGAAATATCGGAACCAAATCAACATTCGTTTATTATTCTAAAAAGTGAATTACTGCTGTTTGTCCTTGTAAGTAGTTGAAATTTATTGAAAAATACATACGCATATCTACATAAGTTAGGGCCTGTTTGGATTGGCTTATGACTTAAAAGCCAAAAGCCATAAGCTAGGATTTCTAACTTGTGACTTTTGGCTTATTTTTGTTATTTTGACTTGAAAATAAGTGCTTATAAGCACTTTTTAACTTTGCCCAAATACTTCAAAACTGCTTAAAAGCTATTTTGGCTTAAAAGCACCTAAAATAAGCCAATCCAAACGGGTACCAAGTCAAATAGAGAATAAGCTGACACTTAAAAAATGAGGTTACGATTACAACTAGCTACAATAGCAAAACAAACGAGCACAAAATTACTTCTTAGCAAGCAACTTCTTTGGAAGCATCTCCAAAGGTGTGGTTTTGAGCAAGAAAAGCCTGGATGCACGCTCTTGGCAGAGTGCATCCACACTTCAACCCACGCACTTGAAGTTCTAACTTTAACCTCTCCATGGCAAGGACCTAACACAACCAAATCAAAGTACATACAGTTAGGAATTATTGGTGACAACACTACTGCATTCACCAATGAACAGTAACAAAAGCTTACTGGTGACGAGGAAAACATAGAGACCAGACAACAATATCAACGCCAAAATCATAGTAGTATATAGTCCCAATTTAATATAGCACATATATTAAAGTATTCATGTCAAACTTCCATACTGTTATCTGTGACGAAGAGTACAAACTTAGCAGTGGCAGATGAACCAAGCAATGCCCGAAGGCCACAGTTCCAACAAGAAGGGAAGACCAATAAACAGAAGACACACATCCTTTTCCCCCTAAAACATGGTTTACTCGCAGCAAGGACACATAGGTACCATTTGATTGTGTGGAAAGGAAACCCAAGTATCAGAAAGTTAATTATTCACACTTTTTGATGCATTTAGTAAAAAAATAAAGTTGATGGAAATGCACTTAAAAACTTCACCCAGAAAAAATTTCCACCAAAGTCCTGCAAATGTAAGGGGAAAAAAGGGTCTTGTTCCACTTCTCATTTAAACTCCAATTTCTTTCAAACAATACTAGAAAATGACTTCCCTGCTTTCTTTTTTTTCTTTTTTTACTGCAATTCTCCCAAGAATCATTTTCCAGCAACTTTGTTAACATCCCATTGAAGCCATAAAGGAGTTTTACTAGTCACTGAAGCAATATCACTGAAGGCAACACTAAAAACACAAATTAGAAAAGCAGCAGTGCATCAGCTATGCAAAGTAACAGAAGAAAATAACAAATTAAACTCGGACATTAGCTAAAAGATGATTTAAAACAAAGTATGGGCCATGACAGATGGGTGTTTATTAACCCTCTCAAGGATTTCAATGTCAACAGTTTAAGTTTATCTGGAGTGCAGCCAGCAGGATATAGAAGTGTTGGGACTCTCTTACTTAGCCACTAGGGCCACACCCCCCAAAAAAAATTATTTATAAACTGATATTGACCTCACAGAAAAGGCCATGTAAACAAGTAACAATCACCGAATTGCACGGTCATTGGCAACTTTTGAGCTATCCAAAACAGAAAGGGGCACGCGCAGGGGGTGGGGCGGGGTTGGGGGTTATAACAAGTTGTAGAATTAGCCAAACAGAAAAGTTGAGCACTGTAATTTTCAATTTGATTTACAACCAGTTGAGAACAAATTGTTACAGCAAGCAGAGAAAGGCTTTAATGATATGTATTGAACAACACACATATACTAAGCAAAGGAAATCAACTATACTATATCAGAGATTATGCATACCTCCAGTTCTGCAGCTGAACTAAATTCTTGGAAATCAAAGGTTTTTCCAAGTCTGAATCCTTTGAGACTGCATCTTCCTGAGGAACTGGTATAGGTCTTAAATTATTACTGGGTTCTGCAACATTGCTTTCTTTCACACCGGAGCTCGCTTCCACAACAATTGGCTCAGAAGTACCAGAAGCTTCTTTTTCTGGTTGAATACTTTCAATCGCAGATGCAATATCAGTGCCAACACTAGAGGCAACAACACTCTGCCCAATATTTTCTGGACTGTCTGGAGTGAGTGAGGACAGACTTTCACCTTCATGGTGAACTGCATTTACATTGACATCTTTACCAGTTCACACTCTACTTCCTCCGCAACGATCTACCACCTTTCTGGCCAATACCAGTCCCTTCAAGACCTGATGATAGAAAAGATCGAGAATCTGGCCTCCACTTTAGCTCTTTGAGAACAGAAAATAAAGTTGCTAGTTCTGGTGTTATTTCACTATCCTTTATATTGTTACATGAGACTACCTTAAGCCTTTCAAGCTCTTTCCATGACTGAACTACCGAATCTAATCCTTCCGTCGTGAGCAACGAGCATCCTTCCAAAGAGAGATTTCTCAAGCTCCTAAAAAGAAAAAAGTTCCCATTAATCTTGGAAGTGTCAGCACAATTATTATGTTTTCTACTTATAGAGTTCATGGACGAGCTAGATGCAATCTTCTGTTGAAAAAAGAAATGCACTGCATCAAATTAGCCATAAAAGACGAATTTGACTGCAGTTGGTTTTTTTCTTTAAAGAAAAGCAGCCAAATTATTAATATTAGATATTATAGAAAGAAATTTTAGGTGTCAAACTGATTTTGGAACACTTTGTGCATTTAATGATGATAATTTATCTACCTCTCAGACCCCACCAAGGGTCTACCAGAAGCAGCCTCTCTACCTTCTCAAGGTAGGGATAAGGTATGCGTACACTCTACCCTCCCTGATCCCATTTGTGATATTACGTTGGGTTTGTTGTTGTTGTAATTTATCTCATCGCAACATTGTTAGTTACCTCCTTTTTCTCTGAGAGATTAATAACACAGAATTTTAATAAGCAAAGGACTATGGAAGTCTCTTCTGAAGCTTGGGTACAAATCCTTTTAAAAATATGCACCTATCTTCTATGTTTGCAAACAGATAAATTCTCGCCAAAAAAGTTGGTCATTCAATTGTTAAAGATGAAAATTTCCTTATCCATTCAGCAAGTTTTCCATTTCTACATGCACTCATTAACAATTTCATACATCAATTTCAAATTTATCAGATGACCCATCTGTTAAAGTTAGAAATGCATATACAATACATAAATAGAATAAATATGTGTTCGTACCGACAAACACTTGCAGCAGCAAATATAGTGTTGTCTAATCCCCAACAGTCCCCAAAGACGAGCTCTCGGACAGTCCCACAAACCAGAAACAATGCTCTCACACCTTGCTTATCCCGTAATTGACACTGATGTAAATGTAGCTCCTCGAGAGTAGAACAAGAACCCAAGTGTTCATCAGGGCCAGGACTTGAATCTAGAACCTTACAACACTGAAGCTTCAAAGTTTTCAAGTTGCTGCAAAATGACAAAGCAGACAACCACCCACCATCCATCCTATGATCACAAAGTATCAATTCCTCAAGCATCTGACAGCACTGCCCAATTGCTTTGATCCCATCATAACTTCCCTCACATCCGACCAGCTCAAGCTTCAGTAAACGCGGACACCCTTGAGCTAAAATGGTCAACCCTATATCTGAAACCATGGAATTATATAGTCCATCAATACAACCAACCAATTTCAGTATCTGCAAATTCCTACAGCCAAATAACCCCTTCAATGCAAAGTCATCAGAGAAATGCAATTCCAACTCCTGTAAAGTTTCACACTTTTCACCCAAATAACCCAGCCCCTCTACACTCGCATTCATCAATAGTATTCTTCTTAAATTAGCACAACCCTCAACTAAAACCTTAACCCCTCCATCAACCACCTCTTGTGCCAAAAAGCCCTCTTTCCCAACAAACCCTCCATGAATAGAGTTCGAATCCAAATGCACCGAAACGAGCCTATGACTCATCACAATTCCCGAATTCCTCCGGGATTTCACACATGCTCGGACTAGGTCAATGTCAATTAAACCCGGAAATCTATAACTAAGCCTCCCAGATTCTAAAAATTCCCAATCTAACAGCTTAATAGACCTAACCAACTTCCCACTAAACTTACACCAACGCTTACAAACTAATGAATTAGAAGTATGTTGCTGTTCCGGAAGCTTCGAAAGCACACTTAACAGCAACTTATCAGAAAGTACGGCGGTATAATCTGGTCCAGAACTAAAACGGGTCGGCTCCGGGTCATCTAGGGTTAGGGATTGAATATCAGATTCGGGCTCAGACGGTGGAGTAGTGGAATTAGAAACCGATTGAGCTCGCATTTGAAGCACCAATTGCTTCAACGCCTGAGTATCCTTGTTATTCCATATATCCGACAAGCTCGACCGCCGTTTCTTCGCCGCCGCCGCCGACATAACCTTAGGGTTAGGGTTTTCTTCAGGTGACGTAGGCATTTCTCGCACAGTCAATGTTGGGAATCGGGTCCGGGTTAAAGTTACAAAGACGGGAATCTTTACCTCGATTTCCGCACCACCTCTCCAACATCGCCAAGCTGTAGCTCACTTTCTCTCTCTCTACAACTTCACCATTTTTAGGGTTGTTGAACTCACGAATCTATATATACAGAAAGCTGTATGTATAGTTCCGCAGAAAAATTCTTTAGAAGTTGAAGAAAGGAATACAGTTCTCAACAGATGAGATTTGTGGGGCGCACAATCTTTCTTTTTTGTGTGTATAATTTTTTTGTTTTTTTGCACCGAGGTGGCTTAACCAATGAGATAGTGCCACGTATAGAGATAGCTGGGCATAGGAGACCGTGGCTTTGTTTAATTCACTATGGCGGAGGGAGCACAAGTTGTTGTTCTCTATGTTCAACACATGGACATTGATTGCTTTTATAGAAAATGTAAATAATAGGAAAATTATTTTGGAATTTTTTGCTGAGGGACCCCTTTGTTTTCCTATTATTAGCCAAGTTCTTCCGCTAAAGAAGGAAAAAAGTACATTGAGGCCCATGAACTAAAAAGTGTAATGATCATGCTAATCATATGGATAATCAAGTTAATCAATCAAAAGATAATAATTATGCAGTTTTGTACCTAATCAAAGTTTGCATTTAAACCTTCTAATTTTCTTCCAAGAAAGCTTCTACATTTAAACCTTTTTTCGGCATCTTCTCAGAATTATACCTTCTCCTTGTTATCTCATTTTCATGGAAACGTTCGACTATCATGGGATGTTCATCTTGATAAGTAACAGGACAAGCAGAGAAACCAACTATCCCAATGTTCCAACTCCAACAACAGGTGAATTAGTTCCCTCCATGCCAAATCTGGATTTGTTGAAACATTTTCTCTAATTTATGCTTTCCATTCGACGGGTAAATATTGTTGTAGCATGATTGTGAATAAAACTAGATTTCATGCTTCTAGTTTAATTTTTACTTCTACACGAATTGGTACACTGAGGGGAAAAAGCTCTAAAATGGAAAAACATGATTGTGGGTATAACTGAAGGCAATCAAAAGGAAACTGTAAGTTCCCAAGATTCTTGATTTGGTTCATTTCAAACACCATTACTAGGTGGATTCCGTTTTAAAAAGATGAACCAAGCAAGTCGTAGTGATACAACAACGAATTCAGAAATATTGGAACCAAATCAACATCAGTCACCTTTTATCACTCTAAAAAAGTGAATTACTGCTGTTCGTCCTTGGAAGTTGTTGAAATCTATAGAAAAATACACACGTATATCTACATAGTAAGTCAAATAGAGAATAAGCTGACACTCAAAACATGAGGTTACAATTACAACCAGCTACAATAGCAAAACAAACGAGCACAAAATTACTTCTTAGCAAGCAACTTCTTTGGAAGCATCTCCAGAGGTGTAGTTTTGAGTAAGAAAAGCCTGGCTGCACGTTCCTGCAGGGTGCCTCCACACTTCAACCCACGCACTTGAAGTTCTGATTTTAACCTCTCCATGCCGAGGACCTAACACAACCAAATCAAAGTACATTTAGTTAGGAATTATTGGTGACAAACACTTCTGCATTCACCAATGAACAGTAACACAAGCTTACTGGTGACGAGGAAAACATAGAGACCACACAACAATCAATGCAAAAATCATAGTATATAGTCCCAATTAAAATAGCATATATATAAAAAAAAATATTCATGTCAAACTTCCATACTGTTATCTGAGACAAAGAGTAGACATAGAGCGGTGGCAGATGAACCAAGTAATGCCCTACGGCCCAGAGCTCCAACAAGAAAGGAAGACTAATAAACAGAAGACCCACAACCTTATTCCCCCTAAAACACAAACTTACTCGCACCAAGGACACGTAGCCCGTAGGTACCATTTGATTGTGTGGAAAAGGAAAACCAAGTACCAGAAAGTAAATTATTCACACTTTTTGATGCATTTAGTAAAAAATAAAGGGTTTGGAAATGCGCTTAAAAACTTCACCCAGGAAAGATTTCCTCCATAGTGCTGCAAATGTAAGGAAAAGAAATGGTCTTGTTCTCATTTAAACTCCAATTATTATTTTTTGAGATTGTTTAAACTCCATTTTTTTTCAAACAAAGAATACTAGAGAATGACTTCCCTGCCTTTTTTTTATTTTTATTTTACTGCAATTTTCTTCAGAATCATTTTCCAGCAATTACGTTAACATCCCATTGAAGCCATAAAGGAGTTTTATACTAGTCATTGAAGCGATATCACTGAATCGACATTAAAAACACAAATTAGAAAAGCAGCAGTGCCATCAGCTATGCAAAGTAACAGAAGAAAAATAACAAATTAAACTCGGACATTAGCTAAAAGATGATTAAAAAAAGTATGGACCATGACAAACGAGGTGTTTATTAACCCTCTCAAGGATTTCACTGTAAACAGGTTAAGCTTACCTGCAGTGCAGCCTGCAGGATATAGAAGTGTTGGGACTCTCCTACTTAGCCACTAGGCCACACACCCCAAAAGAAATATTTATTAACTGCTATTAATCTCACAGGGAAGGCCATGTAAACAAGTAACAATCATTGGCAACTTTTGAGCTATCCACAGCTGAAAGGGACACACGCAGGGGGGTGGGGTGGGGGGTTATAGAAAGTTGTAGAATTAGCCAAAGAGAAAAGTTGAAGCATTGTAATCTTAAATTTGATTAACAACCAGTTGAGAACAAATTGTTACAGCAAGCAGAGGAAGGCTTTAATGATACGTATTGAACAAGACACATGTGCTAAGCAATGGAAATCAACTATACTATATCAGAGATAATGCATACCTCCAGTTCCGCCGCTGAACTAAATTGCTCAAAATTCAAAGGTTTTTCTAAGTCTGAATCCTTTGAGACTGCATCTTCCTGAGGTTCTGATATAGGGCTTAGATTATTACTGGGTTCTACAGCATTGTCTTCTTTCACACCGGAGCTCGCCTCCACAACAATTGGCTCAGAAGTACCAGAACCTTCTTTTTCTGTTTGAATACTTTCAATCGCAGATGCAATATCAGTGCCAACACTAGAGGCAACAACACTCTGCCCAGTATTTTCTGGACTGTCTGGAGTGAGTGAGGACAGACTTTCACCTTCATGGTGAACTGCATTTACATTGACATCTTTACCAGATTCAAGATTCTTCAGAAGAAGAGTATCCTTTTCTTCCTCGGAGCCACTCTCAGACGCACCACCATCAACTTTTCTGCCAGTCACAGAATCCAAACTTCCCTCTGCTTCTCCATTGGAGTCTGAATTGCCCCCATTATCTATGACAATGGATTTATCTTTCTCTTCCTCTTCTTCGTCACTGTCATCATCATCATCTAGATCCTCGCTATCACTATCGCCCATTATCCTCTTACCCTTCCTACCAAAAATCACAAACTTTAAGTTATAATTCCTTTTTTATAAGATAATAAGTTCATCGAACAAATGAGAAAATTCAACATATAGATTATGTACAAAAATTATGCAAACAGTGGAGAATCATCAAAGAAAACATAATTTCTACTACTTGCATTCAATCATCTAATCATTCAAAAGTTTACAAGGTTTTCTATCAGGCAGGTAACATGTACAGTTATGAGTGTTTAATATAATTTACATGGCTTAGGCAGATTTGAACCTGAGAGACACATCATGGCTCTCCTACCATTCATTGACCATTAGGTCTCCCCCTTTGGATTGTTTAATATATATAATAAAAACAGGACAGTGACTACTCCACCACCTTATTTTTAGAGCAAATTGATTAGGCAAATAATAGGTCGAGGGAAATTAGAGATAGAAAATTCACAAACCCATTCTAACTAAGGATTCTTATGATCCAACTACAGGAGAACCAACATCCTTTAACCAAATAAGTAAATAAATAATTATATAATTATAATTTAATTATAAAAAGAGAGAATCAGGAAAACCAGGAAGGGAGAACTTCCCCTCCTTTCTGTCCAACTACTTGGTCTTAAGAATGCTGATAATGGATCATTTCCCTTCTCCGTCCTTGATTGCCCAACATCCGAGCGGAGTGTTCCACTTGTTAACCAAGGTTCTATGGTTGCCGAATGTATCTTTTGAGGCAATACAACTTTGTAAAAAAGAGAGGAACCTACTATACAAGAGTATTGCCTATCAAAACTACTTGATTTTGGAAAATACAAAGCATGGAGTCCATGCACTCACATTAAACTGAAATCTATTTCACTCACTAAAAAGAACAGAGATGACATTCAATTGTTCAACTTCAACCCAAGATATGGCTTCTAAAAAGAAACTCAATTCAACATAAAACAACAGCAAACCTAAACCACAAACTAGTCGGGTCACCCACAAATCCTCAACGATCATTCCTCATTCCAATACTAATCCTCAATAGCCATTCCTCATTCCAATACTAAAAATTGAGGCTTTTCAAAACAAATTAGTTGTTCTTAAACAAAAAGGGGCAAAAGGAATGCAAGAAATAAAAAGGTGACAGTGCTTACCATATCTTGAGCTTTTTGGACTCTGATTCATTGAGTTCAACCCCCTTCCTTTTAGATGACACGAATCCCTTAAGGGACTCCCTAACTGACCTATCCACTTCCTCCATACACTTAGCAGAATCCTCCCTATACTTCTGCACATACTTATCCGTGTTACTTCCAGTAGCACCCTTTTTACCTTTCTTCGCAGCTTCCTTTGCATTCTTCTTAAGAAACTCATCCGCCATCTTCTCCAATTTCCTCTCTTCTGCTTCTGCTCTCCACTCTTCCAGCTTCTTTTCCGCATTCACATGCCTCAACCTTCTACCACTCATATCCCTACACGCGTCAAAATTATTCGTTTTCTTCTGCCCTGCCTTGGTTGCCGCTCCTCTCAGCAATGAACCGAAACCTCCTTTACCACCCCTTAGCCGAAGCAACAAATTCACCACAACCGGAAAATTGCCCTTCTCCGCAGACAAATTTGTGAGATTTTCCGGCGATCCGATATTTCGGGTTTCGGGTAAACCGTTTGCGAGATTTAGGGTTTGGTGGTCATGAAGAGGGTAAAATGAATTGGAAGGGAGTAGAAGCTGAAGGTGAGAAGGAATTGAAGTTAGGCTCTGTATTTTGTGCTTTAGGGTTAGGGTGGAGATGGATGGGGTAGTGAAATTTAGGGCTTTGTGCTTTCCGTCGAGGAATTTGACGAGAACTTGATGAATCACTGATCCTTCCGTCATCTCCATTGCCGGTTGATTGATGCCGGTCGATAGATTTTGGTAGTTTCGCGCTTGTTCGCCGGCGATTGAGATTTGGGGGAAAGAGAAATCTTATGATGGTGACTTTTTGAACTATATATAAAAAGAGCTCGAATTCTTATAGATTTAGGAAAAGAAAAAAAAGGATTACCTCAAACCCGGTCAGTTCTTGTTTCTTAAACCGGGCCGGTTCTTGTCTAAACTTAACTTCATCGGATTGCTTTGATGGATGAAAGTAGTGTTCTAATAAAATTCACGATGAAAAGAACTATTTTAAGAGTGATCAATTCTTACAAATATTATCTTGTATATGTTTTAAAAGTGTTCCAAATAAAATGTTACTGAGTTTAACATTTACCACTATTAATTAATAGGGTGTTAAACATATTTATTCATTACATTTTTCAAAGATATTAACTCAATGTTAATAATTTTATATTAGAATAAAAAAAATATTTTTTCTTGATTTGTAAAAAATGGCAAATAAAAATAGAAATTAAATTTTAAAATATTTAATAAATAAATTCGATTTTACTATTTAACAATTATGCGTAATCGTAGGTATTACTGTTAGTCTAGCACCATTCACGTTAAAAATTGATCTCAATAAATCAATGTTGATGGTATTACCTTTCTTGAGCGTCAACATCATCGGGTTGCGTTGATGAGAAAGTAGTGTTCTTATAAAATTCACGAGGAAAATAACTATTTTAAGAGTGATCAATTCTAATCAATATTGTCCTGTATATGTTTCAAAAGTGTTTCAAATAAAATGTGAGGATAAATCATAATTCTTTACCGGTGAGAAGTAATAAATATCTCGTAGAATCAATATATATATATATAAAGATGGGAAAAAAATCACTGATGTGGCATGCTTCATTGGCCTCTATTACTCCCTCTATCCCTAATTATTTATCCACTTTTGAATTGACACATCTATTAAGAAAATAATAATTAACATAGTGAGTTTACCATTTTACCCCTATTAATTATGAATTGGATGAATTAAAAACTTAAGATTTCATTTTTTAAAGTAATTAATTGAGGGTATAATAGGTAAAAAAAATTGTCCTTTCTTAATTTGTCAAAATGGACAAGTAATTAGGAACAACTAAAAAGGGAAATATGGACAAGTAATTAGGGACAAAGGGAGTACTATTTATTTATTTAGTGGTGCATTTAGTATAATTATAACACGTAGTAATTTCTTCAATTAAATTATTATTAAATATTATTGGCATTAAAGCATTGATTAACTAACTCCATACAATTGACAGTAACGTTAATTTACTTTTATTACAAAATAAATGGTAGTTTAATTTGACAATATATTTAAAATTAAATTAGCAATATGACGTTTTCCTAATCTGACATAACTGAGTATCAACAAATTAGCACTAATTAGAAAAGTTTAATTTTTTTAATAATTGCAACATTAATGATTATATTTAATTTCTAATAGCTATTTAAACTATGTTAATCCTCACTATTTTCCTAAGCATTTTCTCTCTACAACTAATTAAATTCCTTCTAAGGCTTAAAGGTACATATTCATCCTCTATCTCATTAACAACTTTAATCTTTCATTTCACATATGTAATCAGTTGCTAGGCTCTTTGATCTCTCTTCCTTTTTTAGATCATCTCTAACTACAGATGCCAAATTGTGGAATGGTATTCGACTAAAAGTTTATATTTTATACTACGTTATTGGCAAATAATAACTTATTGCTTTATATTCTATGCATAATTGTATTGTTAGATTATCATTTTGAGTGTTTTGAGCTTATTATGAATTTTATGTGTGTAGAAAATGTATCAAAAAAGAGGTGATTCTGGCTCTTTTTGAAACAAAGGAATAACGATTGAAGGATAACTAGGTCCATGCCTCGCGAGACACACAAGTGATGAAAAAACAAGAGATTTTAAAGTTGATTGGACTTGTCACTGGTCCTCTTGAAGTACAAGCCAAAAAAGATTATCTCAATGACTTTGGATTAGTGATTTGATTCCTAATGAGGAAAGAACATGTGAATTTTGATCCATTTTTTGATCTAGTATATGTATCAATTATTTGTTAATATATATGGCTTCCAAGTTCCAACTAATTATAGTCTCCTTGTGAATTATCATTATTTTATTTATTTTAAAATTTTCATCATTGAAATGATCTAATTGTCCATTCTTCATAAAATATAATAGAAATTTGTTTCATTGAGAAATGCGTATATTTACAAATTATACTAAGAATGTCTAAGAACTTTCTTCTATTATTTGAATTAATTAAATTGTTCCAATTCATATAAATGTTGAAATAGTATGAGGATTTTAAAAATATGATTTTGAGAAAAGTTAAGAGGAAGTAAACAAGAAAATTTTGAAAGCAGTTAGAGAAGGGATACATTACTTTTGGCTAAAATGTATTCTTACTAAACAAGTTGAGGCTTATAAAATTTCGTGACGTTGATCGTCATCAATACATTTTTAACCCTTTTAAATTTTACGGATTATAAATTAGTAGAAGATAAATATTTCATATTTTGAATATTTTACAAGTTAGATTTAATTTTTTTTTCCTTTCACTTTGTAATCTATAGTTTTTTTTACATAAAATATGGGTTATATTAACAAATATTTTTTAATGTTAGAACATCTACTTTTAAATTTAAAAATTAGAGAATTTTGTAGTTGCAAATTTTAAAAAATCTAAGCTATGAACTGAATTAATTATAAAATAGGTGATATGCAAAATTTTCGAACTAATTTGAGAAAATAATTAAATTTGTATGTATAAATACATGAAGATTTCATCCATTAATTCATATTATATCTTGGATAAATTTGTAACAAGGTCATATCATATTCCTATTGTACTATTCCTATTATCTAATTTGTCACTTATTAAAATCTTTTTCTCTTTTTAATTCGCTCTTTCTTAAGATTCAAATGATATCAATTTCGATCAAAATTTAGTTAATATATATCTTCTTACTCATATTGATAAATACATGAGTAAAATTATAATTTATAATACTTTTCATGTATAAGCTTAGAGAAAGACACTATTAGTTGACTTAATTTTGGTCATAGGATAATAACTAAGAAAAAGAGTTTTAAATACTTATAATTAAATAAAGGAAAACTATTATTTCAAAATTTTAATCTTTTAATCAAAAGAAATTGTAGTAAATACCTTTTAAGTTTTAACTGTCTAATTGAAGATGAGCGATTCCATTGTAGTGGGTACTTATATTTCTTTTTTCCCTTTATATGTTTAGTTTCATTCATTTTTTATTGTTTTATTCTTAATGAAGGAATTTTTTGGAAAACAAATATATCATATATCTGATGAAAGAAACAAACCTACTACTATTAGAATCACATACACAAATACTGTATTTAAAAATGAAAATATTTTTATATATTTTCATTTTTTGAAGAAGATATAATAATAAAAAGAATACCATTCATCTAACTCTAATTTTAATAACAAAATTATATAAGAAAGATTTCATGAATATTTTTTAACTATGTTTTATGCATAGACATGAAAAGTTTTATCATATTTGTTTGACAAAATTTGTACTTCAGAAATATTTTCTAAATTGATAAATTTACCGCGATATGTTTCCTAGTTAGTAATAAAGAAGTAATAATTCTTTACCCAAACACCATGATCATAGAGAAAAAGGGGGCAAATTATGCTAAGTAGCCACTCGGCTTTTTATTTTACTAAAAAATTGTCCCAGTTTCAAACTTACCAAAATTGGCCAAATACGTTGTTAAATTGGCATTAATGGCTGCTCTGCGTCCGCTTCTTCTTTCTTTCAATTTCGCCATTAATGATTGCTCTTCTTCTTCTTCCTTTAAATTTTGCCATTAATGGTTGTTGCTGCTGCTTCTTCTTCCTTTCAATTTTGCCATTAATGATTGTTGCTATTGCTTCTTCTTCCTTTCAATTTCACCATTAATGGCTGCAGCTTCTTCTTCATTTCAATTTCGACATTAATGGTTGTTGTTGTTGCTTTTCTTCCTTTCAATTTCGCCATTAATGGTTGCTGCTTCTTCTTCTTCGTCTTCTTTTTAAAAAATAAAATTCGCCCTATCGAAAACTTGAATCGTTTTGAGGGAATTATATATCAATAACTCGAAACATCTAGAAGATTAATATCTAAATTTTAGGACCGTTTAAAGGTGATTGTAAGTTGATCAAGATTGAATTCGTCAGTGTATATTTCATGTATAATTAATATATATTCAGCTTTTTGAGTGTATCATAATGTATAGTTTATGAATAAATAAGTTATATTGTATAGTCCGTGTATATTTTTTTTATAACTTTGACAAATTAAGTATATTGTATAGTAGTATATATTTTCCATGACTTTTGGCTAGTTTTTATATAAATAAAGCATGACTAGATTTATTATAAATTAATTACTTTATTATATATATTTGAAACTAATAAAAAAAATAAAAAAATCATAACTTTACTTCTCGTATTGAATTATCGATTATAACTCATTAATGAAAGAAGAACTTTCACATATTGCCACTCAAAAATAGCTTAATTACTTTTCATAGCTATAGTTTGATAATTACAATTTGTAGCTACATGTTATAGGGAGGAGAGAGGCGAGCGAGACTGGGAGAGAGAGGAGAGAGGCGAGTGAGAGAGGGTAAATAGTGGGAGAAAGGTGAATTGTATATGTATATCGGTTAGATAATTGTATATTATACATATGTATTTTGATATATGGCAAGCGAGATTGGAAGAGGAAGGAGAGAGGCGAGCGAGATTGGGAGAGGGAGGAGAGAGGCGAGCGAGAGAGGGCAAAGAGTGGGAGAGAGGTGAATTGTATATGTATATCGATTAGATAATTGTATATTATACGTATGCATTTGTATAATGGACAAGCGAGATTGGGAGAGGGAGGAGAGAGGCGAGCGATAGAGGACAATAATTTGTATAATTCGCAGGTACGTTTGTATAATTCACGTGTTTTTGTATAATCAAGTAATATAAAGTCTGAAATTATACAAATATAATAAAACTCGAAATAACGAATTGATACAAACGTAAACATATGAACTTTAAACAATTATACAAAATATATTATACAAATTACATTATATAAATTATATTATACAAAATCAAAAAACTGCACGTTTATACAAACTTGAAAAAGTTATACACAAAAAGATTGATTCTATATGATGACAAAACTGAAAACCAAAAGAAACCATCGTCATATACAAAAACAAACCATCGTATACTAATATAAATCAAACAAAGAATTTTTAGTTGCGAATTATACAAATGTGACGAATTATACATATACAAACATGACTAATTATACAAACTCGAAATCAGTCCACATAATAAATGGTTAATGTTAGTCGCAAGTGATAATTATAGCAAACTATAGCTATAATGAGTAATTAAATAGTATAAATTTGCTTAACCGCGCAATTTTTCCCCTTATTGGAAGTAACCAAATTGAGATCCAAACCACTAATCCAATAATGATAGGACACGGAATCCTTATAAGATCGACAAATCAATAATAGAACTATTAACCCAATAATAAATTATTGGACTTCGTTGAAGACTTATTTAAAGTCGATAAATATTGTAATCTCTCAGCAGAGAGAAGTTCATTCCCTTTTGTACTGTGTTAGCATTGTCCAACTTAGATGATTTGATTTCCTCCGGAAGTAAACCATCTTTTTCATATTAGGAAACAAACTCAAGATTTAAAGTGCTATATAAGTTTTGTATTATTTACTAAAAATTTCTACCCTTTTCTTGATAATACGTAACAACATTATATAAGATTCACTTAGAAGAACTTATAATTTTTGACTTATTTTTGCTTTTAAAAACAAGTGTCTAAAAGTAGTTTTTTTTTTTTTTTTCTCAAACTCTACAAAAATATTCAAAAACTATTTTGACTTTAAAATACTTAAAATAAGACAATTCAAACAGGCTCATAGTAATATGTTGTCTTTGTTTATAGTTCTCCTTTTTGTAACCCTCCAGAAATTAAAATTGTCTTAATAGTACAAAGGCAGCAAATTAGAAGTATGTTGTGACAGAACCAGGTTCCCCATTTCTTTTATACAAGAAATACAAAAAAATATTCCCATTGTTTCAGTTTAAGTGTCTTTTTTAAAAAAAAAATGGGTCTCAAAAATAGTACTTCCTCTGTTTTTTTATGTATGTCACCTTTTTAATTTGTATTTACATTAAGAAATTAAGTAACTTTACTCTTCTATCCTTATTTAATGTTTTCTTAAGTCAACTTTATAATAAATGATAAATATGTTAGATTTCAAAAATTAAAATGCATTTGGATGACTGTTTAAATCTTTTAGTTTATTTTTGGAGCCAATTTTTTTTACCAATTGATCCAAAAAATTTAAAAATGGGAAAAGGGTTAAAAATGCCCTCAACGTATTGAAAATAGGTCAAAAATGCCCTCCTTCCACCTATTGGATAAAAAATGCCCTTAAGATTATTTTTAAGGTTAAAAATGCCCTTCTTTAACAGAATTATAACATGACATAAATAAAATTTTAAATTGAACACGTGGCGTTAAAGTATTGGTCCACATGAATTTTTGACTCAACTCAATGGAATTGACCTACCCTTTTTAATATAACCCAGCTGATTTTCTGATTTTTTTTGTTCGAATCTATTTAATTTATTGAACGGATTTCACCACGGTTGCTTGGTTTGAGTGTCAGAGACTGAAATCTATTGAGAACATTGTTGTTGTGGTTTGGGTTTAATCCTGGATCCTTCCATAGAATTCTTGTTGCGTACCCACATATGGTTGATCAAGGAAACTGGACCTTCGTGGGGCGGTCGGACGGACCGTGGTCACCAATACCCTGGGTGGTTCCACTGCGGGGATTGTTACCATGTTCAGGCGAAGGTTACTGGTGGCACATTGGGATGCAATGGAGTTTTTGGTGGAAGTGAGCACTGCAGGTTCCTCAATAATAGGAAAAGGGAAGATGGAAGTCCAATCCAGTCATCGGTCGGATTCTTTGAGTTGGGTCAAAAATTTACGTGGACCAATACTTTAATGCCATGTGTTTAATTTAAAATTTCATTTATGCCATGTCAAAGTTCTGTTAAAGAAGGGCATTTTAACCTTAAAAATAACCTTAAGGGCATTTTTTATCCAATAGGTGAAAGGAGAGCATTTTTGACCCATTTTCAATACGTTGAGGGCATTTTTAACCCTTTTCCCCTTTAAAAATTAGATTTTTCCCACCTCAATTTTCCTATATATTTTGTGTAAAAATGCTTTAATTTGTTTGTTGATATTTCTTTTTTCAAAATCAGATTTTTTAGAATAGTGAATGAAAAAAGAAGTTAATGCATGATGCACTCCAATGAATATAGTAATTACTTACAGATTTCTTAGGTTGGTCAAAGTCTATATTTTCAAGATTAATTAAATATTTCATCAAAGGTATAATGGGAAGAAAGGGAACGGACGGAGTATCTCTTTCTATATTTAGTAAGTTTTCCAATTCCAACATCATACATGACAAATTTATAATATTAAAAAGACTATATACATCTTTAATTTAAGACTACAAAATTCAAAATCTCCTTTAATTTTTTAAATTCTATGTCAAATGAAAAGGCAACATATTTTTAGCCTAATATATAATTGAATTGAATGCAGTCCCAGCAAAAAAGGGAATCACAGTTTTCAAATGTGTAGTAATATCAGCATTTCAAAATACATGAATACTAACTGCCCATGAAATTCAGGCAACACACCCTTAAAGCTCTCCTCACATAACAATATAAATACTACTCTTTAGTTCTCCTTTTCACAATCACCAAATCCAAAAAAAAAACAATGGCGAAGCTGATCTATGCTTTGATCATTCTCTTGCTTGTTTTAGCAACACCAGCAATGGGCAAGCCTTCTTGTGAAACAGTTTCGAAAAGGCTAGCACCTTGTCTTTCGTACATTCAAGGGAGATATCATTCGATCAAGCCATCAGGCAGATGCTGCAGAGGACTGATAGATATAAGTAACATGATGAAAAATCGCGGGGATTATTCTACAGTTTGCAAGTGTATAAAGAAGGCACTTTTACACACGAATTATGATCCCAAACGTTTCCAAACTGGCTCACAACAATGTAACACAGGGTATACTCTGCCTCCTGTTGGCCATACCACTACTTGTTAGTGCACTTCAAGGGCCTCATCTATATGTATAAGTGATGACATTTGAAAAAAATGTGAATCTTTAATAAAAAGTTAGTTCTATGACAACCACAAATCCTAGTGGGATATTGTGTTTATTTTGCATCCCTTGTACAATTATTTATCAAAAACTGTAACTATTGCATAACTTGTGTAGCAAAACTGAAGCTTTTCACAAAATGTGAATAATATATGCCTGAAAATGGTAACGCCAATTCTAGAACTCGTCCAATTAGTCACAAATTTATCAACTCAGACTACTTGTAGTCTCGTATCGTACAGGTAATTAATCTGGGTGAATTTGTAGAGTAACTCAGAATTCCTTATACATGAATGAATTGAAAGAGGGACAGAAAGATCCAAGCCCAGATAGTTGTTTGAGTCCAGAGCCAAGAGGGCAAGAAAATTAGCCAAAAATTCAAAAAGGGTAACAAAATTGAATTGAGAACCAAAAGAGCAATATTTAGATGGCCTAACAAACGCCGTCTAAATTAGGAAAAAATGATCTAACAAACGCCGTCTAAATTAGGGAAAAAGGAGAAACGATGCACCGCAGCCTTACAAGGCGCACGGCTGCGCAGCCTTACAATGGAGGCCCTGCGCCTCTTTCCTTTTCTTTTTTTTTTAGTTTATGTTTTAATTTTTTGTTTTTTAGTTTAGTTTTTTTTTAAAAAAAGTTTTTCCTTTTAATTTTTTTCTTCTTTTGAAGTTGTTCCTTTTTATTTTGCACGTGATTTTTATATTTTTTTAGCAAATTATTCATTCCGATTTTTTAGGTAAGATTTTATTAATTCAAGTTTGAAAAATATCAAAATCTTGCTATTTATTTTAAAATCTTACTATAAAATATATATTTTATTTTTTCTTTTAATTTTTGTTTTTTATTTTGAATAATTTGCTAAAAGAATAAAAAAAATCACATGAAAAATAAATAGGAACAACTTCAAATCATGATTTTTATATTTTATTTTAGCAAATTATTCAAAATAAAAAACAAAATTAAATGGAAAAAAAAATAGGTGTCTCTGCTGCCTGCAGTTGTAAAAAAAAATTATTTTCTCCGTCTCATATTAGTTGTCATGTTTCGCATTTCAAAAGTCAATTTGACTAATTTTTGAAATCAAATTGAATTAGCTGAATTAAATATTTTACAATTAAAATAAAGATATTCAAAAACTATATGAAAATTGGAAAGTACTACAAATTGCAATTTATCTCATGCCAATTTTATGAAAGTTATAAATTTTAAAATATTGATTAAAATTTACATAACTCTTGAAAAATGAAACATAACAACTAATATGGGATGGAGAGAATAGTTATTACTATCTCAGTATCTCGTAATAAGTATGCTCCTAAACGAATTCCTCTTATTCACAAGAATATTTTTAGTAGACATTAAGCTGCGACAAAACTACCAAACTTGCCAAGTAAATTTCCTTCTCCTTTTTATTAATCACCTTATAATTACACACACTTAATTTTCTCTTTATATGGAATATAGTTGAGTTTGTTCAGATACAAATTGAAAGTTATTCCACGGCCAGTCTGCAATTCAGTATTAGTAATTAATTTTTTGGAATCAAGCTCAAGGAATTGTTCTTTAAGTCTGTTGTTAAGTCTGAAATATGGTTAAAACTCCATGTGTTCAGAACTTACATTGAATGTGGTTAATATAAATTTATTTCGATTTTATTTTTTGATAATAGTCAATTAAAAGGAGATATATTTTTTTCAATTTTTTGTTATAAATGAAATTAAATTGCCGTAGCCAACGTGAGTTGTGGTGCACTGGTGGGAGTGCTTCACCCTTAACCAGAGGTCTCGAGTTTGAGTCCTGGGTATGGAGAAAATCATGTTGGGAGCGCCGCCCCCGAATGGGCCCTGCAGTGTTCAATTCGAATTTAGTTGGGGCTCTAATGTGGATGAAAAACCATAAAAGAAAACAAATTAAATTGCCGGATGAGATTTAATAAAACAATTTCATATGATGGATATTGGTTCATACATTCGAAAAATTGGGATGATTATCGAGCCAAAGACTTGGGATTTTTATTCTTAAAGCATCTATTGAAAAAGATATTCATAATTATAATTACTTAATTAGAATTATATAGTACTCCTATAAATTATAATATTTGAATAAGGGCAATTCAGTCGAGCTGTTACTTTTTATATTATTAATAAATATGTTTAAAAATAAAATTAAAAAACGAATATCAAAATAACGGTAGCAAACCAGAGCAAAGACGGAGATCTCAAAAATCAAAATAAGGAAAGCAAATAGACCACGTAATATTATCACATTTGGTTAATAAATTAATCACTATATGAACAGCTAGCCAGGGTAATTTTGTTTTAATTTGTTCTAATCTTATATCGTGTGAAGAGGAAGTATCGTTCGAAATTTCCAATTGATAATCAACAATTCATGAAAATTGCATGTTATAACAGATAACTAATTAGGGGCTGAAAAATAGGGAATTATATGTCACTCATTTTCACAAGAATTGGACACACCTATATACCAAAAATAAATAAAAAATACAAATATTAGCTATGGCTCGTTTTCTTGTGTTTGTCTCTTTAGCCCTACTAATAATACTTAGTGTGTCAATCCAATATGTGTTGGGTGTTGGGTTTAGCAAGGTATGAATGGGAAATAGTGAATGGGAAATGAAAAGAGAAAATGGAAAGTGGAAGAACCAATGAAAATGGGGGAACCAATTTTGGAGGGAAAATGAAAAGTCATTGCAAAAGTGCAAATGAATAGTCATTTTTACCATATCGGTAGAAGAGAGGAAATTGTTGTCCTTATATTAGGAAACACTTCCTTTACTTCTTAAAGGGTTAAGAAGAAGGTGCCCCCTCGCGCCGTCGTCGTCGCTCGCTCGACCTCGGCCTCGGCTTCGGCTT
>NW_006238936.1:3326060-3336230 GCF_000226075.1 Solanum tuberosum | reverse complement strand
CAACACTGAATTTTTTTTCCTCTCTGCATACATTTTCTCTCATAAATAAAATTGTCGATCGACAGAGTCTGTGTGTGCTCTTGTTGCTGTTCTTGCGTTCGCTGAAGTTATTGAAGTTTGAGGTACCGCTACTTCTTTAACAGGTTAATCCGTTTTATCTTGGGAGAAATTAATCTGCAACCTCGGGTACAGTGAGGGGATTAAATTTCTTAAGGAAACACAGTGGTTTCTGTGGACTCGGATTAAAACTAATTCTGTCTGTTTCATCTTTTTTCTGTTTCTGTATTTTTTGACTAACCTGGATACAGGAGATAACATTGGGTGCTCCTATCAGTCATACATTATAAAAATTAGTGGTAATATTAATAGTCCAACAGTACCTTGTTGTACTGGTATAAATACAATTTTACAAACTTGAAAATTCAAAAGGAGGTCGAGTTGTTATATACAAATGCTTAAAAAAAATGTACTCCCGTCATTTCAAATTAATTGAATTGTTGAGACATTTTCTATTTTTCGGATTAACTTAATTGTTCAATCTTCAAGACTAGGGGTGTGCGGTTTGGGTTTTTCGGTTTTTGGTTTTGAAGAAGTGTAACCCAATCCAAACCAAAATAAATTTGGTTTGGTTTGGATTTTTTCGGTTCGGTTAATCGGTTATGGGAATAATTAGAAATATAACAAAGTTATATTCAATTTCTTAAATATATTTTTTAATATAAATCACAAGTAAAACATAAAACACAATACTTAAAAGTATATCAATTATAGATGTCCAAACACAAAAACTAAACTAAACCATAATGAAAATAACTAAAAAGGGATAAAAGTGGTTAACTCCAACTTAATTCTAAGCATATATATATATATATATATAATATAATTCGGTTTTTTCGGTTTTTTGGTTTTCATTTTTCTAAATTCGAAACCAAACCAAAAAACCAACAAAGTAAATTATAAATCCAAAACCAAACCAAAAATCCAAAAAACCAATCCAAATTAGAATTTGATTTGATTTGGTTTGGTTTTTCGGTTTAATCCAAATAGTGCACACCCCTATTCAAGACTACTTTTAGAATATTCTTTCAATTTTACCCTTCATTAGTTAGGATTGGAATTACTCCCTCCGTCCCTATTTAGTTGTCCACAATGATTAGCATAGTGAAGTTACAATTTTACCCTTATAGTACAATTTATTTCCAAATAAATTCACTCAAGATAACTAATCAATGTTGGAAAGTTCATAAGTTTATTTACTTTATTTATGACAACTTTTCACTTTAAATAAGGGTATAATAGGAAAAATTTTGTTGTCCTTTCTTGATTTGTCAAAATGGACAACTAAAAGAGGAAATATGGACAACTAAATAGGGACGGAGGGAGTAGTTATTATAATTAATGTTCAATCATAAATTTGACAATAACTAGTAAGGATAAAATGAAAAATTATGCTTAATTTATATCTTAATCTTCATTTCTTAAAAGATGTGAAACATTTCAACAATTCAATTAATATGAAATTGAGGGAGTACTATCTAATCTTGGAAATAATGTCATTTCTTATCGTCTTGCTCAATTCCCCTACACGTGTAGCGTTACTGATTTTAAAATGCCTCGTGTAGATAAAAACGATAACGGTAAAGTTACTATCTTCATCCACTTTTAATTGTAATCCTTTTTTAGAAACAAACAATAATAATTTTGATTAACATTTTACGATGTATTTTTTCATCATATTGATATGTAAAAAAATGAAATTTATAGTACTTTTCGTATAGTTTTTGAATATCTAAATTTTTTGTTGAACATACCGAATTAATGCAATCTAATTTAACTTTGAAAATTAATCAAATTTAATTTTTAAAAAGTGTAACATAACAATCAAAAGTGGACAGGAAGTATTTTATACCTTCTAATTTTCCAGCATTCAATATAAATTGGTACTGATATTGCTTGCTTTAAGTTGTTTGTACTGACGATGAAGGGGATAGTGATCACTGATCCATCGATAAAATTATGATGAATAAAGCTTAAAATTTAACTGCTTAACGATCTTAAAGCAAGATCGATTTATTGTATTTTATAAACATAACGGTTGAATAATGATAAGTATATTTGTTAAGATATACTATTAATTGTGTGATTTAAGTTATATAATTTATTTCATGTTATGTTATTTTATTTGAATGGATCATTGTGTTAATATGTATGTCCTTTACAACTTTACTTATATAATAGACAATTTTATATATAAAGTTATACGAAATATTAAAATTATCGATTCAGTTAAAAATTAATACTAAGAACTAACATTTCAAGGGCACTATTGTTTCTCCCATGTTCGGGCCAGCTTGGTATGGTTGCAAACTTTTTTCCTAATTTAGTTTTTTTGTCTTTTTCTTGAATTGTCTTCTTCTAATTCTCATTTATTTTAATATAAATATAAATCTAATTCATGGAAAGAAATTCACCGTCCTTATACTTAATTAATCAATTTATTAATTAACGTATCATTCAAAAACAAGCCTAAGATGTCAACTTGATAGGGCGAATTATTGACGTCTTCTAATTCGATATATAATTTAGGCATGTGAAATAATTTTTGCTTAAACTATTATTACCACACAAAGCATATATATTACAAAAACAATACTTGTGTGACTTCATGGAACTTGGCTGTCAACATCGAATCTTTTGACCACAACTTTTATATTAATCATCTCATTAGGTATAATTACTTCTCTAATCATTCTTTAAGTTATCTATATTTCACCTTTTTGTACTAAACTAATGGTGTAATAACTAGATCAATCGAACTTATTAGGCTACTTTATCAACATGGAACCTACTTTAATAAGAAAATATAATTAGAAATTGCTCTTTCTTTCTTCTTTCTCACTTCTTTTTGTTTATAACTTTCCGTTTCTTCAGAAACTTCTAAGTGGTGAAGGACTTATTAAAAGCTAAAAAGTCATTACTTGCCGATTAAGGTCTATTAAAACTTCTCACCTTAATTATTAAATTCAACATGTGATTTATTTTATAACTATCTTATCTCTGTCACTTATTATAAGACTTGATTAAACATCTTTTCATAACACGGCTTGACACAATCAATCCATGCAACACTTGAGTTTATAGGCAGATTCAAAATTTAAACTTCATATCGTTTAATTGGGAACACGTTGTCCTAGGATAAGTATGAAATAACTTATTCCGTCACTCTACTATAAATTGTGAGATAAATAATTCAAGGACTCCTAATACCTCCAACCAAACGCAGGATAAAATAATTCTGCATTTTATTTTGAGATTATTATACCTTATGCATCACACTAAATGACCCTGTGTGTTTAACATTGAACCTATTATATTTTGGAAGTTATGAGTTCATATCAATTATTTATTGCAATTACAGTAAATTTCTACCATAAATTTATATTCGGCATCAAAAGTAATTAGGAATTCAGTTGAATCTGTAACTCTAATAATATTAAGTACGAGCAAAAGAAATGTACCTAACTCTTATTGAATATCCTGTTTTCTTCATCAATAATATACATTTTCCTCCAAAATTTTCAAAAGGTTCACTCACATTTCTTTTGAAAAAGTTGTAATATTTAAATAATGGAAAATGTTAGTCTAAGGTTACACATATGTGGAAATTCAAGAACAGGGAAACATTTTCCTTTTTAGCAGCTCTTCATTGACTTGTGAGTTGTGACTATAGTCTTGAGAGTTTCTTTGTTCCCCTGCAATGATCCAATTGTACTTTTATTTATAACAGCAATCTCTAGGAAACTGCTCTTCATTCACCTTCTTATATACCCACCCCTAAGCAAAGTACACTACATTATTAGTTTCTCTTCAATCCACTTTCTCAAGGTGTCTATACTTTCTTTTATAAATACACTTTCTTGAAACTTATTATAGTAAGTTTGAGTTCTTATGTTCATGTTGCATGACATAGCATTTTGAGGTTTTCTTGGATTTTGTTTAAATAAATGGCTGAGTTAACTTAAAGAATCATCTTATAGGTAGGGGCGGAACTAGAATTCTAGTTACAGGTTTGGTAGAATCCAGTAGTTTTGGCCAAATCTTGTATATTTATGTTAGAAATAATTTTTTCAGAGTTATCTTTTCTCGAATCTAGGTAATTAATGTTATACAATTGTTTCATTCCAAAAAATTACTGGATTGTACTTATTAACTCCAAACTTTATTAATTTCAGTGTTGATCTTTGAAGTTCAAGTCTACATAGCACTTATTTGATTTGTCTATGATAGGAGAGTAGAATAGTGTAAAAAGGAGGGAATTGATTGATTTTGTTTTACCATTTTCCTTGTAGAATAAAGAAGTTGATGAGCATACAGTATAGAAGAAGCTGAAAATGACGATTCTCAATGAAGAAAAATACGTGAGGTTAGTTCGATAATCAGCATCCTCTATCCTGTATTATGGTGTTATCGGATGTAAATTTTCAAGTTGTTTTGCATAGTACCTTTTGTACAAGTACTACTATATGATAGAAATATCTGTGTTTCCATCCTGCAGTATTCATTAAATTTTCTATCTAATATGACCTGTTCTTCTCAGGTTTGAACACTGCAAGTCAGAAGATAATGGGATGTTTTCAGTCAGAAAATCATCGATCAGCTCATGCATGAGTAGTATTAGAAGTGGAACTGCGAGGGGTTCCGATAGAATAAGTGACCTAATAAGAAAATCACTGTGCATCCCTTTCTTAAGTGACAGTTCAAGAAAAGTTTCAGGATCATCAATAAATAAAATTCTTGATCCTCAGGAACCATTTCTTCAGTTCTGGAACAAAGTATTTGTCTTGGCTTGTATAATTTCAGTGGCCATTGATCCATTGTTTTTCTACATTCCTGTCATTGATAACAAGAGGAAGTGCCTTGATTTGGATCGTACATTGAAGATCCCTATTTCTATTCTTCGATCAGTCTCCGATCTTTGCTATATCTATCATATCATCTTGCAGTTTCGAACTGGCTTTATTACTCCTTCTTCTCGAGTATTTGGTAGGGGTGAGTTGATTGAGGACTCCTCCCTAATAGCCAAGCGATACTTGTTTCCTTATTTCATCATCGACATTTTAGCCGTTCTTCCACTCCCGCAGGTTTGTGTCTAATTCCAGTGACTTACAGTTAAACTAAGACCATGTTATATGGAGTGTGTGTGTGTATATATTTATATTTACATGCACTTACTCTTATGTTGGTACAGATGGTGCTCTTTATCATCGCTCCTAACACGAATCGTCCCATTTCTCTGGTGACGAGGAAACAGTTGGTGATTGTTATATTTGCACAATATATTCCAAGACTCTTTAGGATATACCCATTATACAAGGAAGTAACAAGGACAACAGGCTTTTTAACTGAAACGGCGTGGGCTGGAGCTGCTTTCAATTTATTCCTATTCATGATAGCCAGTAATGTATGCTTTCTTATATCAGTCATCATATATCAATTGTGCTTTAAGTTATATGGTCAGAGTATGCAGAATTTCTTACATGTTTTCTGCAAAAATAAGTCATTTCTTACATTTCTGATTTCCTAATTATAGAGAAGATCAATACTGATGTTACGTTATGTATAGATGTTCTTTTTTCCCTTCACATGTATAATGATATGCGCAAATGTCTGAACTCAGGTAGTTGGAGCGTTTTGGTATTTGATCACAATAGAAAGACAAGATGACTGCTGGAGCCATGTATGTAAGGATATTACAAACTGTGTGCTAGACAGCATATGTTGTGGACATCTAGGGAAAGCAAACACTCAATTTCTAAATTCTTCTTGTCCTCTACTGAAACCGGAAGCTGTACAAGAGCATGACTTTGATTTTGGGATATTTCTAGATGCTCTTCAGTCTCGAGTTGCAGAAAAAAGAAACTTTTGGTCCAAACTCTCCTATTGCTTCTGGTGGGGGCTGCGAAATTTAAGGTCTGTGGTCCTGCTTTTTGGTTTTCATTATCCTTGCAAATCATTTGATAAATTTCTCTCAGCTAAACAAATTATTCTGTCTTATGCATCTCAGTTCTCTTGGCCAAGACCTTAAGACAAGCAACTCTGTATGGGAGATTCTCTTCGCCATCTTCATCTGCATTGTTGGCCTGATTCTGTTTTCGTTGCTTATTGGCAACATGCAGGTACGCATCTCTGGAGCAATTATTCTTACCTTAAAGTCTTGAACAAGTCAATTCTGTTTTAAAGTGAAAATTCTTCACATTCAATGCATTGATATGCATTCAGTAACTTCAATCTCTTCCTCTTAGTTTATGAGCTATTAAGAAAGTTTGAATAGATCAATGATTTGACAATGCCAAGCTTAAACCCCTTTTATATTCAAGATAAAGTTGTGATTTTACATTGGCCAAACTAGAGGAACAGATGAAACTTTGTTACGAAGAATTGAAGTCAACTAATGTTGCATTAGTTTCTGGCTACAGGAATATTTGCAGTCTATCACAGTTAGAGTAGAAGGAATGAGATTGAGAAGGCGAGATGCAGAACAGTGGATGTCTCACCGAATGCTTCCTGACAACCTGAGAGTGCGTATTCGAAGATATGAGCAGTACAAATGGCAAGAAACTAGAGGTGTTGATGAAGATTATCTAATTTCTAACCTTCCCAAAGACTTGAAAAGAGACGTAAAACGCCATCTATGTTGGTCTTTGCTCAAAAGAGTGAGTGCCTATTTTTGTGCTCATCATGCCCTTTCTTGCATTCTTGAAACTGTTGATCTTATTTGATCTTTTATATGCAGGTTCCCATGTTTGAGAAGATGGATGAACAGTTGCTGGATGCGTTGTGTGATCGACTAAAGCCGGCTCTTTTCACAGAGAATAGCTTCATAATCCGAGAAGGTGATCCAGTGAGTGAGATGCTTTTTCTCATGAGAGGTACTTTATTGACTATGACCACCAATGGCGGAAGAACTGGTTTCTTCAACTCTGCATCTCTCAAGGCTGGTGATTTCTGTGGAGAGGAGCTTCTTACATGGGCTTTGGACCCTCATGCTTCCTCGACTCTTCCCTCCTCAACTAGAACAGTAAAAGCTGTCATAGATGTCGAAGCTTTTGCTCTCACAGCTGATGATCTCAAGTTTGTCGCAGCCCAATTTAGACGTCTTCATAGCAAGCAGCTTCGGCATACTTTCAGGTATGTACACCAACTCTTGTTCAATTTCAAAACACGTCTTATACTGACATCAGTTTTGGTGAAGGCCCTTAACAATTTCAATGTACTTTGGGCTGTTTCAGATTCTATTCACAGCATTGGAGGACATGGGCAGCCTGCTTTATACAAGCAGCATGGCGTCGACACTGCAGGAACAAGCTTGAGAAATCTTTGAAAGAGGAAGAAGATAGACTACAGGCAGCATTAGCAAATGAGACAGCAAATTTACCAAGTCTTGGAGCTACCATTTATGCATCAAAGTTTGCTGCAAACGCGTTGCGTGCCATGAGGCGCAACCATCCAAAGGGTTCCAAATCATTTACCAGATTGAGTCCCTTACTGCTTCAGAAGCCAGCTGAACCTGATTTTAGCTCCTAAAGCTAGAAATATTGGAAAGGAAAGAGGCTCATCTATGACAGTTTGGTTTTAAGTGGTAGTTTTTACAGATAGAAGAGTCTGCTAACTCTTTGTAACATTAGAAACCATGAATATAAAACAGACACATCTCTACTGCCTTGTAAATTGTAGTGTTCTACTAAACTATGGCTTTCAATAGATTTTAGCTTATTTTACATGTTGTCACAGTCTAGTCAAATTTGAACTCTTAAGAAGAAAATGTTTGGAATATTCTTAGCCATGTTTAATACCTTTCTCCCGACAAAAATGTCAACAATTCATATAAATAAGTTTGATATACCGCTCAACTAGTCAACTTAGAGACGATATATATACAGCTCACATATATATCTTTTAAATGGTCATATTGTTGATCATGGAATTAAAATAAAAAGAAATATAAGACTAATTTTATAATTTATATTAAGTCAATAGGAATGGATGTCCAACATCTGAAAAAAGAACAAGTAGACAACTGAAATTTAAAGACTATAAGTAAGATTTGATCCTAACAAAAAGAGGAACAAAAGTACCCTTAGCTACTATACTATATAATATAAGCATCTAAGTGAAAAAATACTACTAGAATTTAGCACATAGCTTTTTCAACTCCTTGGCAACTTGTTCAATTTCTTCATCTCCTTTGATACAAAGCTTTTCCTTCATGTCCTTTGCCTTTTGCCTTACAAATTCACCATCCTTATCAAGCACAACTTGGTTGATTATGGCTGCAACTTCCTCTCTATGAAGCTTTCCATCACTATCCCTCACAACTTCCACAGCAATGCCAACATCTTCAACAAGCCTAGAATTAATTGGTTGATCAATATGCATAGGCATCGCGATAATCGGGACTCCATATTTCATACTTTCCATTACAGAACTCCATCCACAATGACTCACGAATCCACCAATACTCGAATGCTCCAAAAATTTTGCTTGTGGGGCCCATCCATTAAAAACTTTTCCCCTATTCCCTACCCTATTGAAAAAACCTTTAGGCAATGCCTCTTCAAGTTCAAGATTTTCCCCCTTTTGGAACCTTATTGGCCATATAAAATTCACCTTACTAGTTTCTAACCCATAAGCAATCTCTACCAAATCTTCCTTTGACAAAAAATATTCACTCCCAAAAGATACAAAAATTGTGGATTTCTTCTCTTTTTCATTCAACCATGTTATTAACTCTGATTCACTATCTTCAAGTGTAGGTTCTTGAACTAAAGGACCAAGAGGTACAACTTTTTTTCCAGTTAAATTAGTGATATAATCACTATACTTACCCTCAATCTCCTTAAAACTTTTAATCAAAACAATATCACAAGACAGGTAAAAACATTCTCTAACTCTCCTTTTATCCTCTTCAAGCTTTTCCACAGAGATAGATGCTTCTTGTTTCTCAATACGAGCTTTCTCATAATCGCGGTAACAAATAGACGAAAATGGAAATTTTATACCTGGCTTGTTGAACTCATGCAACATGTAAGCTGTCATCGTGGAGCTACTACTAATAAACTCAACAGCTGGGATTTTTAATTCAGCAGCAGACTTAGGAGCCCATGGTTGGAGAAAATCATAAATCAATAAATCGGGTTTTAGGGTTTTCAAAATTAGGGTAAAATCAGGACTAGCTAAGTCAAAAGCTTCTTTGAGAGTGTTCATGAGATGAGGTGGGAGGCCATTGGTGGTGTGGTGACTTGGAGGAAGATTTGGTAATGTTTGGAGATGAAGTTCCAAGAGGTGGATCGATGGTGAAAATTCCGGGCTAAGTTTTTTTTTTATAGAGTTCAGGATTACTGGCGTAGAACATAAGTAAATAACAAAGTTTCTTTGGCTTAGCTTTTTGGCTAACTCTAGGAATGGAGAGATGTGACCATAACCTAACCATGGAAACATTAAAACACGAAGGGGTTTATCGTGATTATTGGTGAAACCATTCATTATTAATTCTTCGAGTTTTTCTTTCTTTCTCAAACTAATATTTTTTTTTTTTATGAAATTGTTTCTATGGATCCGTTCGAATTTAAAGTTGAGCAACAAGTTCCCCATATGGTAAGTTCATGTAAATATTTAATGCACACACACGTAGAAGGAAAATGCGATAATGTATTTTTGGTGTACGTATAATATCTGCATGGTTCATTTTCCTTTTACGTTGATCTACTTACTTTATTATTTCTTCCCCTTCCATTTTAGTTTCTCTAATTGGTTTAATTTCTTCTTCCAGTTCTATTTCTGGTAATTAGTACTGCTAATTGGGGAGCCTATCGTAGTTATATATTATGTTTAGTTGGGTAATTAATACCCAACGGAAAATCAATCCATAAATATATATAGAACCCTAGATTCCCAAGTGTTTGTATGTATACTTCTATTAGACGAGATCCAAAAAAGGTAGCGAAATAATAATATATTTTTTTAGATTCTGTGGTTTTTATTTTTCAATTTTTTTAAAGTATGCTAGCAATTCAGAATTTCAGATGTTACGTATTATTAATGTAATCTTTTTAGATGAGATGGGAAAGAAATTAAGGTGCTTGCGTACTTTTATATATATATATATATATA
>NW_006238936.1:3285158-3325680 GCF_000226075.1 Solanum tuberosum | reverse complement strand
AATCTTCATACTTTTTTTATTTATTTATGAAAACAATGACGATAAATTGTAACGTTTTACCTTGATCCGTAGAATCTTTATAAACTTTAAGAAATATCTTTTGACTAGAAAATCTATGTCACTATACTCCCTTAATTTTTAACCCAAAGTCTAGCTCTAGTTTGAGCAGATCAATACAATTATATACAAGAGAAATTTGGATTGAGGTAATGTTAAGTGTTTAATTAGTAGGGTATCTTGGCAAAAAATCCTTTTTGAGTCTTCAAATCGGTATAATATTTCACAAGTCTAAAAAATTGATGAACTATACCCTCCTATTATGATATCAGCAAAATAAGTAATACTGATTTGCCCTCCCTAAAATCATGATTTAGATTACCCTCCTATTAAATAAAAGAACATGATTTAAGGGAGGGCAAATCGGTCTATATATATATATATATATATTATTTTTATTCTTTCATTAGTAATAAATAAAATAAATTAAAATACTACTCCTTCCGTCTCATATTAGATGGACACTTCCAACTTTAGTACTTTACACGGTGATTAATTAGAAATCATTAATACATTGGAAGATTTACCATTTTGCCTTTTGTTTATATCAATGCACATTAAAATGAGTCTTTAAAATTTGTTCAAACTTCCAAAGGTAATATTTATTGTAGGGGTAAAATGGGAAAAAAATAATTAATTCAATCCTAATTTAATAAGTGTACTCAAGTAATATGGGACAAACATTTTTAGTAAGATTCCCATCTAATATGGAACGGACTTGTTACAAAAAAAAATTAAAGTAAGGAAGATAGTATGCCAAGAAGGTAGCTTAATATTACAAATGTGAAGGGAGATCAGTGAAACTAAGTAAACATATGAAGTTTAAGTGTAGGAATTTATATGCAAACTAGACATCGGACTCGTGCCAGTATGGGGCCCAATATGTTTAATTTTTTGTCTTAATTTATGTGATATTATGGAACTTAAGAAGTTATTGAAATTTTTATATGATTTAAAAAATATTTTAAGTTGTTAATTATTGTGATTTGTAGTACTTTTTTTACATAATTTTAAAAATAATATATATTACTCTCTTTGTTCCAATTTATCTGTCATATATAGAATTTCAAAAAATAAGCATTTTTATATGTCTATTAAATACATTAAATTGTTAATTATTGTAATTTATAGTACCTTTTTGACGTAATTTTAAAATAATATATGTTACTTTGATGTCCCAATTTATGTGGCATTAATTGATAGATTTTTTTTAATTAATTATTGTGATTTATAGTATTTTTTTCGTCAATTTCAAACAATATATGTTTATCATCTAATCCATTTTATGTGGTACCAATAGAATTTCGAGAGTCAATTGAATTTTTTTATATAACTTTTAAATATTTAAGCGGTTACTTATTGTAATTTATAATATTACCTATATTATTTTAAATTTTAAAATATATTTAAATATTATACATTACTCCTTTTGTCCTAACTTATGTGGTATTAATAGAATTTAAAGTGTCAAACAATTGTTAATTATTGTGATATGTAGTATTTTTTTTATGTAATTTTAAATATATAATCTATTTTTAAGTATATTAAATTGTCAATTAAAAAAGTGAAATAATAAATTAAAATAAAGAAATACACTGGTCAGCCGACATGATAAAGTCGGTTGGCCCCACTTAGATCAATTAAGAGTATAGCTCTTTGATGGATATATTTGTAATTATGGGGATGTTAGCTGGTTTGTCTAAAGAAGAAAAGGTACAATTATAAAGTGTCAACATACAAAATCTACATGTTGATGAACAAATGCCTACTTGTAGACTCTTATATAGTAGAGATATAATAATGCATCTATTTATCTGATGTAATACCGTGTACCAATATATTTTTGCTACTCTTCGAAGTTATCCAAAACATAAACAGCTAATTATGAATAACTAGGTTCATGATGTCTTTTTGTGGAGTTTAATTAAGTACATGACACAGATAACTTAATTAGTAGTATATCTTTGCTAATTTATTACTCCATCTGTCTATAATTATTTGTCCATTTTTTTTAATTATCTCTAATTACTTGTTCATTTTGATAAATCTAGAAAGGATTAAATTTTTTTTTTCTTTATCTATTATATATCCTCAATTAATTACTTTAAAAAATGTAGAACTTTTTGAAAATCTCAAGTTTTTAATACATCAACTTCATAATTAATAATGGTAAAATGATAAACTCACTGTGTCAATAATTATTTCTTAAATAGGTGTGTCAATTCAAAAGTGGACAAGTTTTAGAGACAGAAGGAGTAATTGATAAAAACAAAAATATTACTACCTTCCGTCTACTTTTAGTTGTCATAGTTCCTCATTTAGAGTCAAACTATAAAAAAATTGACTAATATTTTACGATATACAAAAAATTGTAATTTATAGTACTTTTCGTATAGTTTTTGAATATTTTAACTATTTGTTTAAAATATCAAATTAATGTAATCTAATTTAACTTTGAAAATCATTCAAATTGACTTTCGAAAAGCGCAACATGACATATAAAAGTTGACGGAGGGAGTATAATTAAATAACCTTTCATGGATCGATACATATTATGTGTATATAACTAACGGAGGCGTAATGATAAATGAACATTCTTCATTAGAAAACGAAACAAATTAAAAGGATAATATTTCGTTTGGACGAATTTACAAAGTTCCTAATTCCTATCCATATTATGATGCTTATAAGCTTAGTACATAAAAATATTATAAAAATCAAGGTTGGTGTGACCGTGTGGCGACCAATTGAAATTATTGGCAGCAGCGTTCATCAGAATGGAACCTACCTTAATTACTCTTTTCCTCTTAAAGTATTTATCGTAATTTTTAAAAATAATTGTTTTATTTTACTTGATCATTGTATCAAAAATAGATATTTTAATTTACAGGCCAATTTTAGGAAAATTTTACTTTGTTCTGATTAATAAAGTTAGTGTAGTAAAATACTTTCAACTAAAATTTTCTTAAGAGGTGTGTAAGATCCACAAGAACCAAGTAATATGAAATAGAGGAAGACTACAAACCTCTTAACCCTGGGAAGATACTGATGAATAGAGTAAGTAATATTCAACGTCGTAGAGAGATGATATTTCAATTAGTACTACATAAATAATGATTAATTTTTTTTAAAAAAAATCCTCTAAATGAAAATTTTATTAGAGAAAACTTAAAAAAAAATCATCATAGATAATTTGAGACGAAGAGCAAAACAACATGTTATTTATCCAATAAAAGATCTTCTTTTAACTTTACGTAATTATTTTATTCAGTAATATAATCGTGCACCATAAATACATAGCTAATTTAATTAGAAGAATATTACTAGGAGACGTTATATTATTCTTTGTTTCTTTTTTTTCCCAATCCTTGAGACATGTCTTGTGATAAGTCCATTAATTACTTAACTAAAAACCGAAAGTCAAAAAAGCTTGTTGAGGGTTAGTTGTAAGTTGATGAAACCGACTACATCCCATTAATTGGCCACCAATAAATGGAAGCTTGCGTGCGTAATTTCTTATAACAATTAAATTGTTACTAATATAAATACCATCCTCAAATGAAGTAGAGTTTTAATTAATCAGAAGCTTAGCTTGTCGAGATTAAAAAAAAAATTGGAGGATCAAATGAAGTATGTAGTTGAAGTTGAGAAAGCTAAAGAAGGGAGATCAAATGGAAGGCCATCAAGAGGCCCTGTTTATCGTAATGTGTTAGCCAAAGATGGTTTCAGGCCTTTATCTCATTCCCTTCAAAGTTGCTGGGATATTTTCTGGTCAGTCCATTTACACCATGCACCCAAAAAAATATTTAGTTACTGCTGTGTTGTCGGAAATAACCTAAAATTTTCTTCTTCTTAAAAAAAAGTAGAAGCAAAAGCCTAAAATAATTTATTTTTCAAGATATACATGTTTACCATATATCTCTTAATTTATTTTGAGGTGAATTTTTCGTATGTAGTGATTTAATTTGTGGAATGATTTTTAAATTTATTTTGCTTGATTTTTTAATTATATTTAAATAATTATGTTAAAATTATCTCTATGTTTAATTTATTTTTTTATGTATAATATTGATTAAAATTTGAAAACATTTTAATTTTGAAAAAAATAAAAATATAATTTAAAATTTTATAATAGATATTTAAAATAATTTCTCTTTATAACATTATCTTAATATTAAAAGTGCATCGAAAGTACTTTATAAAAAATATTAGTCAAACACAATTTATTTATTAAAAATATTTTTCAAATAAATTAGCCCAAAAAATAAACTAACTTAAAAGAAATACTTATTTATTAAGAGAAACAATATTTAGCGTCAACATCAAACATGCTTGTACCAACTCCCAAAATGTATATGGGCTGCCAATATCCAAGTGATGAGGCCCATTGGGCCCCCATTTCCATGGATAACCGAGAAGTCGTAACGGCATGATTTTTTTCTCAGTTTCTCCTATTTACATGAAGTTGCCTCCTTTTTGTTTCCTCTTTATTCATTTTTTAACCAAATAAAATGAGTTGATTTTTATCTCAACTAGCAATTATTATCTCAAAAAGTCATTTTTATTATTAATTTAAAAAAAAATTCAATAAAAAAGTAATTTTATAAGATGATAACTTGTATTAGTATCATGTGAAGAATCAACTCTGGCAGAGTATATCTTCCTCCATTAATATTTGCACTTACCTCAATACACATCCCTGTTCAATGTTTTAGAGTTTAAATGGTCAAGTGATTATAAGTTAATCCTATAAGTATATACATACCTAATTAAACAGCATTATTGTTATTAGATGGGTTAATCCAGTACGTTTGCTTAATTAAACTTTATCTTCTAAGAGTTTCAATTTTTTTAATCTAAACTTTGCTTATTGGTATGGTGATGTGCAGTGAGTCTGTCAGAAAATTTCCAGATAACCGAATGTTAGGTGAGCGGGAAATGTCCCATGGTCAGGTATTTACATACATATTCATCTTTTTAGTATAAGATTTAGAATCATCCAGGGTTTACACATTTTTAGTGCAATTTCTCCATTTCTTTGAGCAAAATAATGCACATTTCCGTTTTCTTAAGCTCAGGTTTTTGAATTTTGTGTCTAATTTGTAGGCAGGTAAATACATTTGGTTAACTTATAGGGAGGTGTATGATCTAGTGTTAAAAGTTGGAGCTTCTATGCGTGTCTGCGGTGTTAAGCAAGTAAGTCTTTCATACTGTAAAATCAAGCAAATTTTTCTCTTGATGCTTTAGTAATCCAGTTTACGTTTCATATGTTTTAACAAGCTTAGGAAACATTCTTTGGAAGTTGTTAGATAAGAGATGCAGTTTTGTCAGAACTATGGATTGAATTCTGTTATCTAATGAGGTTTTATCTGATTGCTTATATACAGGGTGGAAAATGTGGTATATACGGGGCCAATTGCTCCAACTGGGTAATAAGCATGCAGGTATATAACTTCCCAATAAACTTAATTTCATTACACCATATATCTTTTAAGAATATAAATTGGATAACGACGTTGTCTCAACTAATCTCACAAACATTCTTTATGATCTTACGAAGATTTTTTTTTTTTTTTGATATTGTACATCAGCTTAGTATATGGTGTCCAATAAGCAAAGTAAGCAAAATGGCTTCTTTTTTTTTTGTGCAGGCCTGCAATGCTCATGGTCTTTATTGCGTCCCCTTATATGACACTCTAGGTAAGTGTGTCACCTCTCTCCTTCCCTTCCCAAAGCAAAACACAGCCAAAGAAGAACAGGAAATAGGACAATATATATATGTTAGCATGTAGAGTAATGTTTAATGTTTTTAGGACGTAGAATCACAGCTACAAGAAAAGTATATTACCAATGCTTCGCGACATTTTTGTCAGATTTGGTTTATTCGGCGGATCAGTCTAAACTACACATAAAAAAGTATTGAGTGAAATGCAAGAAGAGCATAATCATAGCTATAGGGTAATTAATATTTTCATTTGCTTTTCCAATATATAAATGTTCCAACTCATTATTGGAGCATTATTATGGATTCAGGTGCTGGTGCAGTAGAGTATATCATTTGCCATGCAGAAGTTTCTGTTGCTTTTGCGGAGGAAACTAAAATTTCTGAGGTAATAATGATCACACTACATCTTGAAACTTTACTTGAAATTTGATCCATTTCATTATAGTCTCCAATCTTTTTCTTCATATTATAGTCTAGTTCTTCAGCAACTGACTATTTCCATTTTAGGTGCTGAAAGCTTTTCCTAAAGCTGGAAAGTTCCTGAAAAGTAAGTAACTACTGTTTTAACTTCTTACTATTAGAGAAAAGATCCATTTTGAAGGTGCTAAGTTTGTCACTCCTTTATGTAGGTCTCATAAGCTTTGGTAAGGTCACACAGGAACAGAAAGACATGGCTGGAAATTTTGATCTGAAGTTATATTCTTGGGAAGATTTCCTGTTGCTGGTAGGTTACTTGGATTTGTTGTTACAGTCATGTCTTCCTCTTTTTTTCGACTATTGCAGAGAAAAATTCTTCACTTAATGGATTCTTATTGGATTTCTTATTGCCTCACTCTTATCATTCGCAATAACTTTTGGTGATTAAGTAGTATGTAAGTCACACAAGAGAAGTCTACTTAAACCAATTTCAACAGCTTTTCTGTGCTTTTTGTTCTAATTCACATTCGAACTATGACTTATTATTGTGAGAGCAGCATGTTCCAATGGGGTTTGTCATTTGTATGAACTTATAGCTGCAGTGTCATGCCTGTACCACATAGAAAAGGTAGGAAAATGCTCGAGATATTAACCCTAGATCAGTTTCAACATAAGCCTGAATCCAATTCCGTTTGACCATTTTTTTGGAACTGGCTCATCTTCTTATATTATATCTGGAAACAAATTATATCCAATGCATTTTTGCAATCCATAGTTTTATCTCATGACATGTCTTCAGATATATATAATCAACTTCTATTCCTCTTACGGTTATTGAACTTCTGCATATATATCAGTTGTCAACTAATAGAATGTTCCATATATACTATTATTGGAACTAACCTTGGGAAACTAATTTATGCGACTTATTTTCCTCTTCCATTTTCTGTAGTTTATATTAATATTCAGAACTAATCTGCAGGGAATGCAAGAGAAATTTGATCTTCCAGCTAAAAAGAAGACAGATATATGTACAATCATGTACACAAGTGGAACAACTGGTGACCCAAAGGGAGTCATGATTTCCAATGAGAGCATTCTATCCCTTATATCTGGAGTGAACCACCATATGGAGACCGTGGGCGAAGAGGTAAAATTGACTGCCCTTGTTCTGTCTTCCAGGACAGTAAAACGTTATGAAGGCCTTAATTAAGAATTTCTTTAGTGTGTCAATCATGATTTATGAATGTAGAAGTTTCATAAATATTTATATACTGTATTTACTGTTATGTTTCAGGTGGGTTTTTGTTATTCAACTTTTTTATATATATTTCATTTAGGTGTGTTCCATTTACTAATTCCTCTGTGGTATGCAGTTCACTGATAAGGATGTATATTTATCATACCTTCCTTTAGCGCACATATTTGATCGAGTCATTGAAGAATTATTCATCTCTAAAGGTGCCTCAGTTGGTTTTTGGCATAAGGTAAGTAAAGAAACATGATGTATTACTTTTGGTTCCAAATACTTGAAAATAATGATGCTTTATTGATGGAATCCTCAGGATGTTAAACAATTGATTGATGACATCAAAGAGCTAAAGCCAACTGTATTTTGTTCAGTTCCGCGTGTGCTGGACAGGATTTATTCAGGTGAAAGCTACAAGCTAACAGAGCTGCATGATGTTTTACATGTGCTTAATGTTCTCCATTCTGTTAAGATAGTTCTGGGATAAACAATACAGAAAGCAATGAGTATTGAGGTCCATGAATACATGTTTTTAACAGAAACATTTTCTTCAACTGCCATAGAACATTGCCCTTTTAATTGCTTCATGAAAGTCTCCTTTTTTCCTATCGCAAAGATGCTATCATCTTATAATCAATATTCCTAATGCGAGGTTCTTGCATTGTTTTGCACAATTTAACTAAGACTCGTAAACTGTTAACCATTTCCACTTTCAGGTTTGGTGGAGAAGATTTCATCTGCTGGTTTCCTTAAACACAAACTGTTTAATTTTACTTATAACTAGTAAGTGCCCATTTGATCTTGTTTCCAAGGGAAAAATAGAAGTCAATCGTTGAAATGTACTAATTCCTTCTGCACTATTTTCCTTATTATGGAACAAACAGAATGATACTCAAATGGTAGAAGCCTTTTATGTTGATGACCTTTCCAGTTTGCTGTCACTTTTTGAGTCCATGTCTGCGCATGTGGTTACTTAGCCATCTTATACTCATGGAGATCTTTGGGCTGTTAGGGAATCGTCATGCTTACGATCTTTACCATGATAAAAAGCTTTTTCGATTGTAGCAGATATACCTGTATAACTCATATAAATGCATAGGTGTTCACAGAAAGAGTTAAAAGCTTAAATATATGTAGACTGTAGAGACTCTTTGCTGTGTAAAATTGTCAATGTGCATAAATACATCTCTCAGATGAGTTATGACATATGTAAATTAGGATTGTTCAATGGATATGTCATGCTACATTGGAAATATTACTAAGATCTATTTCATTAGTTTAATGATCAAGGTTAACAGCAGTGGATGTAGTTCTGGATGTATGGTTCATTTTGACACAATTGATTTGGCCCACTCTGTAGGTGTGTTCAAAAATCCACTAAATAAGTACAGATAGTAGAGTTTGAACTCAATAAATCAAATGGGTTGTGATATACTTCTGAGCTTGGAACTCATGTGCTCAATTCTTGGATCCGCTTCTAACGCACAACACATTTCTTGCAGCAAATTGGGTAACATGAGTAAAGGGTATAGGCACTCAGAGGCAGCTCCTATTTTTGACAAAATAATTTTCAATAAGGTAGGAAGCAATTGCATCTTTCTTAACAGCTTCTTTTTTCATCCTTGTTTCTCCATCTTTTTGGTATCACAAACAACAGTGTTCCGAAGTGACTTGCTAATGCATTGTGAGATGATTACTGACTTAGGTGAAGGAGGGTTTAGGAGGAAACTTGCGTCTCATTCTATCGGGAGCAGCACCTCTCTCTTCCACTGTTGAAACTTATTTACGAGTTGTAACATGTGCTAATGTTCTTCAAGGATATGGTACTTATTATTACTTTTCAAACATTTTCTACTTACAAAAGATTTTCCTAAATTAAGTCATAATGCACTAGGCACTAGTTTTGAACCAACTCTAACTTCGCGGTATGTGCTTTAGGTTTAACGGAGACCTGTGCAGGCTCATTTGTTGCAAGACCAGATGAACTGGCAATGGTTGGCACTGTCGGTCCTCCTTTACCAATTATAGATGTGTGTCTAGAGTCTGTTCCTGAAATGGGGTACGACGCCTTTGGAGATACCCCTCGTGGAGAGATATGCATAAGAGGGAAGTGTTTATTCTCAGGATACTATAAGCGTGAAGACCTCACCAAGGAGGTGTTGGTTGATGGATGGTTCCACACAGGTGTGACTTGACAAATATATATCTGCGTTCTCAACCCAATGTCTTGGTTTGTGGATAGCTTGCCATTTTGCTTACTGTATAAACTTGCAACAGGTGATGTTGGTGAATGGCAGCCGGATGGGAGCATGAAAATTATTGACCGCAAGAAAAACATTTTCAAGCTCTCCCAAGGAGAATATGTTGCAGTTGAGAATCTGGAGGGAATTTATTCTCTTGCCTCTAGTGTGGATTCAGTATGTTTCTTTTATTTTACAGATATCTTGAATATTACACTTATCCCCCTTAAGTTGTGTTCCTTCTATACTTCAATATTAAATGACCAAGTCCACTCTAGATATAGTTGCAGCATCACATTTTATCTTGACAACTTTTTCTGTCCATTTGAAACAGATATGGATCTATGGTAGTAGCTATGAGTCATTTCTTGTTGCTGTCGTGAATCCCAATATGGAAGCTCTGCGTTCCTGGGCCAATGAGAATGGAATGACTGGGGATTTTGATACTATATGTGAGAACCCAAAGGCAAAAGTACATATCCTATCAGAACTAACCAATATTGCTAAGGAAAAAAAGGTCATCCCTTATCCTGTATCTACATATATACAGCAGAATTATATACTGAATGACTGTTTCATTGGTTTTGAATTATTGAATGTGTGATTCTGCTTACAGCTGAAAGGCTTTGAATTTATCAAAGCTGTGCACCTTGACCCTGTACCATTTGACATGGAGCGTGAACTTATAACCCCGACTCACAAGAAAAAGAGAGCCCAGTTTCTCAAATACTACCAGGTTTGCTAATCTGCTTCTCCCAAGTTAGATTTAGGGCATGCCCATATAGCGAAAAGTCAAGTGCTTTCTACAAGAATTTTTATTTCAAGTTGGAAGCCAGTCTCTTGTTTATTGCTGACACATAACTAACGTGAAATTGCAGAACAACATTGATACACTGTACAAAAACACAAGATAAACAGCCAGACACCTTGACTTCAAGTTCGAGCTGGAGAAAAGTAATATATGATGTCAAATTCTACATGCAGTTTTATCTCAGCTAATATTTATCAGTTGTAATTCATTGTTCATTGTACCTTATAAAACTCCAATTATGTATGGCTAGTTATGTTACTTGCTATTTCTTCACAATTGAAATTTGAATGTCTCAGACATCCTTTTATTCATTTTAATTCTTTTTCTTCCAAAGATCAAATCATCCATTAGATATTCGATGAGTTACCAGAATATCTAACCTAAACAAGTAATGATTTCTTGATTGTGAAATGTTAACTCTGGGCATGTAGTGGTCTAATTTGTTCCTAATTTCTTCGTAGTTGCATTTGTATTAAAGTAGCAGTTTAAAAATATGTCCAAAAGCCATTGAGAATCATAGTTCAGTAGAGTAAATCTGGATTCAGGCCGAGAAGTCTCATGTTGGGGGAGTAAAAAGGCAACTCCATACTCAGGGACTTGAACGCGAAACCTCTAGTCAAGGATAAATGAGTCCAAATCATTCGACACTATTGTGTAGAAAATGAAGAGTGCATGGACTATTAACGAAAAATAACGAAACTGTTGGGACCAAATTGAATATAACACCAAATGCCAAGTACTTATGACGGATATAATCTTGTTTTTCATATACAGTTTACCAAACGTCGTCGTAGTCTGACATACAAATATCTCCCTCCCACAAAATCTCAAACTTTTACCCTTAAACCCTCCGAAAGAGGGCAAATAGGGCTTAAACCCTAAAAACCCTATCCTCAATTCTTCTTCTTCTTTAAAAAAAAGAAGCCCTAATTTCTCCCTCCTTATATTTTTCACCATTTTCCATGCCGCTCAAGTTATTACCACAGCTTCGTTTCTTCAATTCTACATTCCCAGTTACCCATTTTCCCACCATGAAATGCAATTCAACTTTGAAGCCTAAAACAATACCAGTTTTTTCTAGAATGTTTCCACACAAGCTTAAGTATAGGTCAATTGGGTTTCCAATTTTAGCAGCTCAAGAACAAGAGCTTCGTAGGTTCTCGAGCCGTTCAGGGAGACCAAGACCCGGGTCGGGTGCTGACGTGCGAGTTTCGAAGAGCTTGATTGAAGATGAAGCTGAACTCAGTGATTGGGTGAGTGGGTTGAGGTCTGATTCTTCGTTTACGAAAACTCAGGTGTATAGTGAGAGTGATGATAATGAGGGTGACAGGGAAAGGAGTAGGGGTAAATTTGGTAATAGGCGTAATGGTGGAGAAGATAGAGGTGAAAAGAGAAGGAGAGATGATGATTTTAGTGGGCCTGGTAGGAGGGGTGGAGGCCCAATGCAGTCGAATTCGAGGAATGGGGGGAGGTTTGGAAGTGAATTGTCGGGTGGAAGAGGTGCGGGACGAGGTGGAATGCAGTCGAATTCAAGAAATGGAGGGAGGTTTGGAAGTGAATTGTCAGGTGGAAGAGGTGCGGGACGAGGTGGAATGCAGTCGAATTCAAGAAATGGAGGGAGGTTTGGAAATGAAAGGGGGAGTAGAAATGAGGGTGGAAGAGGTGATGGTGGTCGAGATCGAATGGGGTCCTCCTCAAGGGGAGGAAGGTTTGGAAGTGATATAAGGAGTGGAAGTGAGGGTAGAAGAAGTGGAGGCCAAGACCGTATGGAGTCATTTTCGAAGGGAGGAAGGTTTGGGAGTGATATGGGGAGAGAAAGTGAAGGTAGAAGAAGTGGAGGCCAGGATCGGATGGAGTCATTTCCAAGGAAGGGAGGGAGGTTTGGAAGTGAAATGGCAAGTTCCAGTGACAATAGGGGTAAAAGCAGGGTTGGTAGTGGATATGGTAGAGATATGGCAGCACAAGGTGGTAGTGGTAGGTTAGGGAGGAAAGAAGGGGCAGGTATGGGTCGAGGGAGTTCCATGCTGTTGGATGAAGATGATACCGATAATGAGGATGAGGAAGAGGAGAATGGTTATAAGGGGTTCCAAGATTTGATTGACAGCGAGGAAGAAAGTGAAGAATCTGATGAAGACAATGAGGTTGAGGATGAAAAAATGGTCTCTTTGGAAAAGGAGGACAGTCCAAGGACATCAAGTCCGAGCTCACATGGAAAAAGTGATTCCCACCTCACAGAAACCAGGTAATTTATAAACTCATGCCTCACTATGTATTACGCAGCATTCTAGTTAGAATCTTTTTGAATAGCTGTCTGGAGCTCTTACAAGCATGATGCTAAAATAATGAATAAATAATAGCACTACATATGATCCAGAGGTTGCTGAATCTTTTGCCAAAAAGCAATGGGGATTTGGATTGATGTTGTTATTCTGTACTTCTAAATTACTGAGTTAGGATTTAGATATGCGATAGTTGCTATTAGAGAATATGTTAAATGAAAATAGAAAGAGATAATTCGGGAAAATTTAGTGGATTAGCTATCACAAGTACTATGGTGCTTAATCACTGTATAGGAAAACATAAATGAAGGGGACTGATAAAGAAACATAGATGAAGGGGTTGAGCGCATGAATGATACTTCATCAATTAGTTGAAAGTGGATATTTTGCTTGACTCTACACAATCAGAGGGATTTTGCCCAAGAATATGGTAAATTTTCCAGGTAGATGGACTTCCTGTAGAACTTCTAATTATCAAGGCAGTTATAGTGAAATATTTGTGTTCATGCTCCAAGTAACCCGAAGGAAAATTTAATTCTTCTGTCAATATATATGTCTTTATTATATTAGATAATATTTGTATCCTTTTCCCTGCAGGTTTGATCAGTTTCCTCTCTCTCCCTCGTCTCTGAAAGGAGTTAAAGATGCTGGATACAAAACGATGACTGTAGTGCAGGAGGCAACCCTTCCCGTTATTCTGAAAGGTCAGCCTTTATATTTTGCAGAAGCTTGAAGCATAGTGAGTTGAGATGTCATTCATCAGATAGTATATAGAGGTTTTGATGGCTTTGTAAATGATAAGTCCAGTGGTGTTACTTCAACCAGTCTGAAACTACATGCAGAAATATAATATGTATTAGAGTGCTATCCCAGCCTTCTCTGTTGCAAGGATTTCTTATTTTCTTGTCTTATTCATTTATTGTATGTGTTATTGATGACAGTGCCTGTTGTAATCCATTGTATTTGGTAGGCAAGGACGTTCTGGCCAAGGCAAAGACTGGCACTGGGAAAACTGTAGCATTTTTGGTAAAACACTAAATCTTTTACATCAGAGAGTACCTGTTCATGTATGAATAAGAAAAAAATTGTCGCACGCAATCCCTCATATAACAAATAGATTTATACTCGTTAGTGTCACCTATTAATTGGTATTCCATTTTCTTATTAGTTTATAACTTTCTTAGTGACTTGTATAATCTAACACCCCTACATTCCAGATTTCTTGGAATAGGACTGATGTCAACACCATTATTTGAATTGAAGGATGAGTATCTTCAAGTTGTAATGTGACCAGTATGTGCATTCTTTTGGTTTGTCAAATGTGAATAGAAGTGCAAGCCACTATTCCCTGAAGTTTTTTAGAAAATAGACTTGCTCTACGTAAAGACAGGGCTTGAACCCCATAACTTTGTCCCCCCAAAACAAACAATAAAATCTCACTGGTTTAGTTTGTAACTTTTGGTGTTCCATTTCCTTTGAAGTTTTGAGTAAAACTTTTACATTTTTTTAATTTCATAGAAATTCATAAAGTTCCTTGTATATGCCATGAAACAACCAAGTTGTATACAGATGTGACTTCACTATTAAAAATTGTTTAACCAATTTTATCAAGTTAAATTATATTTAAACATGAAATTTCTTTGTTTAACAAAAAGGTAGTGATAGTCTGCTAATTTTGAGTGCCAACTTTTCTCTGGTTATATATGACGCGTTTCTCAATATGCTGGGGGATTATGGTTCTTTGGTAAAAGTATATGTTGTTTCATACTCTGCTTCACACTTCAGAAAAAAGCACTATGTATAACAAGAAATGGAAAAACTAGAGGGAAGCTAAAACATTTTAGTACACATAATACTTGAGGACAAAGTTCGTATCCATCTTGGGTCATGGGTTTTGCCTTTTTGATATTTTTTAACTTTAGATCTTAGGCATACTGTAGATAGCAACATTCAGTGATTATTAGATTTTCTGATAGTCAACTTGTCTCATTTATTCATAGCTGCCTTTTACGAGTTAGTTTCTTTCCTATTAAAATTACCAGAAAGCAGAGCTTCAACACCTATTTTGTGATTGAGTTATGGCTTTGAAATGGATTCTGTTAACCTAATCCTTTTTAGTTAATAAAATATCAGCTCTGTTAAATTAATCATGTTAAAGATTCTCCAAATAACCATTCTAATAATTTGTATTCAGCTTCCTTCAATTGAAGTTGTTGTAAAATCACCCCCCAACACCCGTGATCAAAAGAGGCCACCAGTTCTGGTGCTTGTGATATGCCCTACTCGGGAGCTTGCAACTCAAGCAGCTGCCGAGGCCAACACCTTGTTGAAATATCACCCTTCAATTGGGGTTCAAGTTGTTATAGGCGGAACACGGCTTGCACTTGAGCAGAAAAGGATGCAAGCAAATCCCTGTCAGGTAATTATTTCTTTGGGAATCCATTTCAAAAATAAAATAAAATATTTCTTTGAGAAGGGTAGCAGAAGTCATGCCAGATGTAGTAGTTATTACTTTATATTTATTAATTATAAAGTTACTGCTTTATAAATATTTATACATGGCTCTTGTGATAAATGAAGCAACAGCTAGCTGAGATGAAGAAATTCATTAAGATGAAAATTCTGAAACATTAGTATAATGTTTGGCGAGCTTAAGTTTTTGACGAATCGAAAAAGGGGGTTTCATTATGTTTAACTGTTGGATACGAGAATCTAGTACAACTACCATATATGTACAACAATACTGATATGCTTGTGTATTTGATGTAACATTGCAGGCATGGGGTTATTATAAGGGAAAATTAGGCCCTACATGATGAATATTGGAAGTGCTTCTCTTCTTTGATTCCTTATTGATCTCACAAAGCACCTTTGGTATATCAGTAGTCGCTGACCTTCTTAGCTTAGTCTTATTCATCTTTTGTATGCATCCTTCAGACTGAGTAAGGCATTTTTATTAATTTTTTATGGAAAAGGTGTCAGGCAAGTATTAGAGAAGATACCAGATGGCTGTGTGAAAGGCCAAATTTTTAACCATCTCAGTGCATCCCATCATTGAGAATAATTTATTTTTTTTGGTTAGTCATGATCACCGCTCTCCTTAGTCCTTTCAAGCGAGAATGGGTGTAGTTGCAAGCCAGGTTTAACTAATGATCAATTAATAACAGACTACAACGTTTTTGTTGCTTCTATGCTTTCAAAAACTGCTTTCTTTATGTTGCTCTATTTTGTCTTTAAATAATTGATACTGATTGACTTTTCACTTCCAAAAATAACTACTAATACCACTTATCAAAAAGGAATAATTACTAACGTTTTCCAATAAGCGACTCAGATACTTGTGGCGACACCTGGGAGACTCAGAGATCACGTAGAGAATACAGCAGGATTTGCTACTCGATTGATGGGTGTTAAAGTGTTGGTCCTTGATGAAGCCGATCATTTGTTGGATATGGGATTCCGTAAAGAAATTGAGAGAATCATCTCTGCTATTCCAAAACAGCGCCAAACACTTCTCTTTTCTGCAACAGTTCCACCGGAGGTACTTTCTTAATTACTCTCCTGGAGTAAGTAGTATAAAGAGATGGAAATGAATTTACCTCCAACTTTGCAGGTCCGTCAAATTTGTCATATTGCTTTGAAAAGAGACCATGAATTTATCAATACTGTCGAGGAAGGCAGTGAAGAGACACATGCACAAGTAGGTCTTGGTTATTTATTGGAGTTCCTAGGATTGATACCTTTGTTGGATCTGATTTGATTTCTAATACTTTGTGAATTCTTCAGGTTCAGCAGATGCATCTGGTTTCTCCTCTAGAATCACACTTTTCGCTTCTTTATGCTCTACTAAAAGAACACATTGCTGATGACGTTAACTATAAGGTACTATACTTGTAAATTAGGATATTCGTAGGCATTTTTTTTTCTGGGTTTCTTGAGGTGGGACAAGGAAAAGTAGGTCAACTTTGGTAGCCTGGAAAGTGTGACACTCTTGGTAAGTCACATTTATTATGCTGCTCTTCCGGTTCATGTTGTCAATCTGCTCTTTGAATCGCTAGGAACAGTAAGAGCCTGCTTGGATGGGCTCATGGCTTATAAGCATAAGTCATAAGTTAGAAATCCTAACTTATGGCTTATTTTTGTTATTTGACTCAAAAACAAGTGCTTACAAGCACTTCTGTTATCTTTATCTAACACTATTGTGTGGATCCTATTTCAATGGGAAAAAGCACTTAAAATAAGCCGATATAAACAGTCTCTAAGTCTCCCATAGCTTACTTGTCATATACTCCCTCCGTTTCAAAAAGATTGATCTGGTTTGACTTGGTACGAAGTTAAAGACATTAAAGAAGACTTTTGAATCTTGTGGTCCTAAATTAAAGTTATGTCAAATGTACAAAATTGCCCTTAATCTTGTGGTCTTAAACATGCCACGTGGAAAGCAAAAAGTAAAATGTTACCAAAAAAGGAAAGAGATCATTTTTTTGAAACTGACTAAAAAGGAAAGGAGATCATTCTTTGTGAAACGGAGGGAGTATCATTTATGCTATTTTTGAACTGGAAGTTCAAATAACAATCATTTGCAGAAGTCACCAACCACTTTGATTCTGATTCTCGAGTGCAGGTTCTTGTATTTTGCACAACTGCAATGGTAACAAAACTCGTTGCTGAGCTTCTTGGTGAACTTAACTTAAATGTCCGGGAGATTCATTCTCGTAAGCCACAAAGCTATAGAACAAGGGTTTCAGATGAATTTCGCCAGTCTACAGGTCTTATTCTAGTTTCTTCGGATGTTTCTGCTCGTGGAGTAGATTATCCAGATGTTACCTTAGTTGTACAGGTATGTATTGTCATTTTGGGATATATGTGATGTCATCTGCTCAATATTAATTGTCCTTAGTGCTGTCTATTGTTTAAATCTCTATACCAAGTCAAGGTTGATATGTGTTTTTGTAAACGTAAGTTTTGTCTAAACTCTCTCCCCTGTGACGAAATCAATCTTGTATTCTATCATGCAAAAGGTTAAGTCATGCATTTGTTCTAAAGTTGGGTTTCGTTGCTAGAGTTATTTAGTAGTTCATCTAGACAGATTTCTTATGGATATATAGTCTTCTCATCTGCTTGCTAATGGATATCATGTGTCTGTGGGCTTATGTCAACTCCTTTCTTTTGTAGATTGGAGTGCCAGCTGATAGACAGCAGTATATCCATCGTCTAGGTAGAACCGGACGGAAAGGAAAAGAAGGACAAGGCATTTTGTTGTTGGCTCCATGGGAGGAATTCTTCTTGTCTACAATTAAAGATTTGCCCGTATCAAAGGCGCCTGTACCTCTGCTTGATCCAGAGGCCAAGAAAAAGGTTGGTATTAACTTTGCATGAGCGATGTTTCTTTCTAGCTTGGCATAATCTGAAGCTCAAAGCTTAATGTGGAGAGTATTCTGTTCTTGAAGTTGTTTAATTCCTTGGTTTTCTAAATAATATTCTTTGGTAATAGCAACATATATGCTTGTGTAGGTGGAACGTGCGTTAGCCCATATAGATATGAAAACCAAAGAATCTGCATACCAGGCATGGCTTGGTTACTATAATTCCAACAGGGCTATCGGTAAGGACAAGTACAGACTTGTTGAACTTGCAAATGAGTTTAGTCGGACTATGGGGCTTGACAACCCTCCAGCAATTTCAAAGCTTGTTCTTGGGAAAATGGGATTGAAAAATATTCCTGGACTACGTTCCAAGTAAGTTGAGATAGTGTTGCAGCTTCTTCTCATATATATATGCATACGAAGTGTATATATACACAGCACAAGCCGTGCAATGCAACAATTGTTTTTCAGCTAAGTGCTGCTTTTACCCATTGTTTGTAATTTAGTTACTAGGGAGGATTCAAAGCCTTGACATAACATAAGTTGAGTTCCTTTTTTGCTAATAGGAAATTTGGCCTTTCCTCTTTCTAGTTGAATATTTTGTCTCTTCATTTATTAGTATGCGGGAATTACAAACACCCACAGTTCTCAGATATCAGCAATTTTTAATTGTAGTATACAACGCAAAATGGTGCTAAAATTTTATTATCATCTTTGGGAAATATTTTCAAATAGGCTCTAAAATAGTTAAAACACATTTACGGAAAAGGCCTACATATTTGTTCTGAATAGGAATGTCTAAATAACGCAATTAGTTTTTGATGTATAGAGGACAAATGAACACAAGCTTTTATTGGAAATAATAAACAGAATATAAGGAAATCTCATATATATCTAACTATTACGAAGTCTTGAGATGTAAATATACGTACTACGTAAAAATATTTTCAATACTCTAATATTGTAGTGTTGAGTGAACACCATATTAAATCTGGTATAATGAAATTTCAAAAATATCTGGTATAAGAAAATGTAGCAATTGAAAACCATAGTAATCTCCAAGAATGTATGACCATAAAATAAATCAACATGGATAAAAAAGAGCAAATTGCACTTTTTAAGGGATTATGCACTAATTTTGTGTTGTGATGGTAGATCACTTAGAAATTTCTGATGGATGAGCTTACCACAAGTCCTGGTGAATTACCAGAGGTTTAGTATAAATTGTGTTGCAACTACTTGCTTACAAAATTCTTGCGGTTCACCAGGAGTTAACGAGACTTTTTCGCTTCCAAATTTGATATCGAACATTCGGATACTAATTTCTACAATTTTTAACGGTTAGACTCAACTCAGACCTTCAAAAACAATTGATCCATTCTGTCTTCTTCAATAGTCAAACCCAACAATAGCGTTTGTTAACTACACTAATCCAAATCAATCACGAATAAGCACCAGGTCTTCAATATTTAGGAAGATGATATTGGACGAACTATAACGCCCACTGTAGCAGAGGTCTATAATTGCTTCTTTTAATTACATATTTACCAAAACATTTACTCTTAGGTACTTGTTAAAATATATAGTATTTACTTCTAATATTCAGTTGCTATGATTTAGGAAAAAAGTTGAGAAGGCAATGATTTGTTCTTCTACAATTCTAATTAAAAAGAAGTTAACTACTTACCTGCTACCTCAACCAACACAAGTACTATGTAACTCTGTCCACAAAACTTAGGACAGATTTTTACCATAGCTGGAGTTGAAACCCGGTATCTCATGGTCTATACCAGCTTCATTGACACCACGGGCGTGCTTTTTAGAAGCAATAATATGGCATGCTCCTCCTAACCGTTCCATAAATTATTATTTTTTTAAAAAAAAAAACAAACTCCCTGATGCAGAAACTGCCTTGAGCAGTTAGTAGCACAGCAGATTAAAGATCATGTTTGAAAAGGACTCTAAATTCTGTGACCACCAAAGTCACATCACTACACTGTAAAAATATCCCACAGTGAGCTGAACTATTGTACTAGTACAAGTTCATTTTGCTGACAAAATCTAATACATTCTATTTAAAATGAAACTCTTTTTTATGGTAAAACTACTATAACAAGTTTTGAACTCTAAATTCTTGAAAGAGTTTCTACTTCAATGATCTACAAGAACAGAATAAAACCTATATCTCTTTGAAGAGGGTTGCTGCAGCTAAAAAAGGATTTCATAGCTAACATACAAAACTAAGAGCTGAAGGACCAGATGTGACCACTTTCTAACAAAATCTGAAGAGTAACTTCTCATGGTCCAGATCTTCACTGCAAAACTGAAGTGAGGATATGATTGGATGGTAGCAACACACCTGCCCCTCACCACTGTTTCTTCCATCACCAAATCATTGTCTTCTTTCCAGCTTAATATGAAAGGGATGACGAATTTGTACCCTTTAATAATAATTCCTTCCAGCCACTGATCTTCCAAACTAACTAAATCCTCCTGTTGGTAAATATGAATTGAAAAAATCAAGAAAGTTTCATCACCAGAGAAGATAATAAGACTAGACTGTCTGTTAACCTAAAGGCAAAACCAGCTCAGTTTCACAAATAAGATGCTGCAATTGGAACAAATGCCCGAGAATCGTGATTTGAACAGAGCCCATGAGGAAACCATAAATATTACCTTGGTTTACCTTTGATGATGAGGTGAAGATGGCTGATCTGGAGAAGACCGTTGCCCAGAAACTGCATGAAATCGCTGTTCCTCAAAGGCCCCCCGTTGTCGATTTCCCTCACCTGGCTGAGGTTGTTCATTTGCACCTGAGAAACCTGCTGAACTCAGAGACCCAAACTCAAGTTGTTCTCCTTGTGAACCATAACTAGCATTGTGGTCAAATGGATACAGCATTACAACAGGGGAACCACCAGGCCCATTTGAAGTCACTCCACTTGGGTTCATTGCTGTTAATGGATACATGCCATATGCCACATTAGGAGGGCCACTATGGCTTGAATTTCCACGCAATTGACCATTTTGGGACAGATAAGGAACAGAATCATGTCTATGCGAGCTCCATGATCTGTCTCCCCGGCTGTCACTGGATGCCAACCGATCCACTCTTGAGTTTGATTTCTCAGATTGGCTGCGGTTATAATTGCGCCCACCAGCACGAGATTTTGGATTCATATTCCAATTCCCTTCTCTGTCAACATGGTTATCGTTTCTCTCATAGTTGTAATTGCCCCTTCTTGTATTAGATGAGTGTCGATCCCTAACTGAAACCTTCTGACGCAACACCAAATTGCAAAGGTAAAATATCAACTTGAAATGTAGTAAGCACGTATCAATCTAAAAAGATCTTGCGTACAGAATAAAAGAATAAATACTAAAAATACACAAAATCAAGCTTCCCCCAAATGGAAAGAAAGGCAATATGTATGTAAGATTCATGGACATAATATAGGCAAAATGTTGTTGTAACTAGAGGCGAATTTATGATTTTTAGAACATGGGTGCCACCCCTAAAAAAAAGAAAAAATGTATGAAGTGGGATTTGATCCCTAATATTCAAGGTAAATAACTCAATATTCAACCAAGTGCACCATTTAATCTTTTGTAGCATGGGTGCAAGTAAATAATATTGTACAACTTAAGAAAATGTATACATAAAATATCTAGTTTTACGGAAAGACCGCGGATTCACGTGTCCCATATTTAGTACATAAATCTGTCTATGACTGTAACCATCCTCAAACATCAACTCAAAAGCATTGAAAAATAAAACAGCATTGAGATTCACTTTTCAAGAACATCTCTCGTGGAATAAGTGACAAGGATAATGCTGTCTCCCACTAATGACTAATAAAAGAGGCACCGAGCCTTATTCTTTATACTAATGCTTGAACATTATGTGAAACGAACAGAATGAAAACATTGAGTTGCATTAATAAATCCATAGATTACATACAACAGGATGAGCACAAATAAGAGATTCAGAAACGAGAGAGTTGCATATTTTTTTTCAAACAAAAGATATACATAGTGAAGAATGAACTTTGGACCTAACTCAACCCTAGAAGCTAGCTGATTAGGTGAAGATTGTCCAAGACCCCCTCCCCCTCACAGAAACATGTTCAAGACTGGACATCTGGAAGATTGTACAATATACCATGGGACCATACATCGGGTAAATCAAGAATTGGGATAGATCTGGCACTAATACCACATGAAGAAATGGACCTTGGAACTAATTCAACTCCAAAAACTAGGTCATGAGGTGAGGATTGCCCAAGAATATATAAAGAAACCAAGTACCCATTCACAACTGATGAGCCACTCTAACATCCACCTAATTACTATCAGTTAAAGCGACATAATAGAGAGAGATAGAAATAAAATTTAATAATGTAAAAATTTGATGAGTCAACTACTTACAGGATTTGGCAGGTATGTCCCTGTCCCGCTACGGAATCTTGGTATCTCATCAACATACCGCGGAAACACATTAGGAGGTCTATTAGAAGCAGACTGTAGGGGTGCAATGGGCAATACACGAGGACCACAGCTCATCAGCTGAGTAAAGACGTTCATGTTGGCTGAATGAGGTCTTCCAGGACCATCCCACGGGAAACGACCCTGAAAATATGCAGGTGGTACCATTACTGGAGAAGGATAAACAAGTGGTCCAGTATGTCTAGGGTTTTGGCAAAACCTTCCATATTGCAAGTTTTGCCAATGACTAGCAAAGTCACTGTTAAGTATATCAGGCTTGCGTTCACCAGGTGGCTCCATAGAAGTAGCCCCTCTGAAAGAACTGGATGGAGTTAAATCTTCAGAGTGATCAAGTCCCTCAGATGTATCAAAGTTATGGGATGAATCACTATGATCTAGGCATTCTTCTCCTCCTATATGACTTGTTGAAGAATCAGGAGTTCCTGCCTCGGGTGAAATATTATATATTGGAAGCATCGTTAGAAATGGAACTGGTGGTCCAGTGGGGTAAAATGCAATAACCCCAGAATTATCAGTCGTTCTTTGCCGAGAACCAGGCCCAATAAGCATTGGTGTAATGGGCATCATTGTGTCCGAGCCACTTGTCTGAGCAATTTCATGTTCAGGCACATGCCTTGCAAGGTGCATGGAAATAACAGAGTGAGGTCCTTGGTTTCTCTCAGCCATTTCAGTACCCACATTTGAAACAGAATTCCAATCCTGATCATCCTCCTCAGCTTGATCTGAAACATGGTCAGACATCATTTTACCTTTTCCATAACCAGTAGTTGGCTCTGAAGCACCTGTTTTCTTTCCCCGCCTTTCCCTTGTTGACTTTGAGCTTTTAGCGGAAGACCCATCCCAAGAACTCTCAGAGGAGGTTTTACTTCTCATAGAACTACTATGAGCACTGGATGAGAACCTGGAACTTGCCATCCTTTCTTCAGCATAAATGTCATTCAACCGGCTATCCTGAAACTGAATATTATCAGAATGCTCTTCCCTAATTGGCCCATGTTTTTCCTTCATATACTTCTGCTGAGCTCCCTGAGGGTTGCCAGAGCCACTAACCCAAGATGAAGGAACAAAGTTAAAACCTGAATGTATAGACTGTTGCTTAAATTCAGATTGAAGTGTTTCATAATTTCCATTTTCTGGGTCAAATCCAACACTGGAGCCACCATCTTGATCTTGCCAGAAATCATTTTCTGCCTCGCCTGAGTTCATCTCCATAGAGCTAAAATTTTCAATATTGCGGTCAACTGGATCTTCAGAAGTTGGATTTAACCCGAGGCCTGGGAAGTACTGGTTGAGATGGGGTGGAATCAAACCATGCGGATATTGCATGTTCGAAAATGCAGGATCTGTAAATGGAATATTTGTGGGAACTCCTGGCATATTTCGTTGATTATAACCCATAGAAGTTAGAAATGAAGGAGAGATAGGAAAAGGTAATTGAGCTGAAGCCCAGTTAAAAGGAAAATGAATTTGCCCATTAAATCCATGAATTGAAGTAGATGCCATCATGTTCACAAGATCTTGCTCTTCCTGATGCATCTCATGTGTCCCACCAGCGGATGATAGCTCTTCATTCAGAACATCGATGCCTAATTCTCGGTGAAAGCTATTTGATCCACAGTTAGATTCGGTGATAGGATCATGACTCTGATGGGATGGAACGTGTCTTGGCATGCTATCATTTAAAGATCGACCACTCTGACCTGCTACATTTTTAGATCCTTGGTTCCTCCTCTTATAACTGCTGTCCTGCCTCGACGGAGTGGGTTGTGTTTTTGTATTCTCTAGAGCTCTTCCACGTCTTCCTTGATTGTTACCGTCACCATAGGTCTCTGTAAGCTCGGGACTAGACCTTGTTCTGGCAAAAACGAACCTACCCTGGATATCATTCGCTATTTGATCAGATTTAGATTCTCTCTGAATTTTGTCTGAATGTAAAACCTGAGAGGAAGTGGTTTCCTTCTGCACTTGATCAGAAACCCTTGAGCTGCTCAAATTGCCATGGTTCTTTTGGTTTTCAGTACAAGAGGACACAGAAAAATCATTCATTCTAGAAAAGGTTCCAGAAGAATGATTACCATGTTGAGAAGAAACATTCGGTGGATTGGCTCCCTCCACCTTCCTCACCTTTTTTCCACTGGAGGTGACCCTGAAATTCTGAGAGTCTGGTATGTCATCTGGCGTTGACAATGTTAGGCGTGACAATTCGGCCTCTGGGGCATCAGGCCTTTGGCCACTGCCATGCCTGTCCCATGTATTCATAAAAAACTGATTTACTTCATAAATTAGATTTTCTCTGGGGCAGTCCAGTAATCTTGCCAGCCTTTTGGCACCAAATCCAAACGCACTCCGTATCCTATAAAAGTTACCTGCCAGAATAATAATCAGACCAATATGAAGTATCAGAAAGCAATTATGTGAAGAGCATGTCAAAACCAGATCTTTTGAAACCATGCAGTTACTTGCTATTAAGCGGTTTTCATACAAGGCTATGCCTCAAGAATTTCCCTCACTCAAATTTTTTACTAGTCAAAGAAAATTTAGCTACGACAGTAAGCAATTGAATAGTAACTTTCTGTTCTTCTAGTGCACCAACATGCATCATGCAAAAAACAGTAGTGGCGGACCCCCTTTTTTCCTGATATGGTCAAACTGACATGCTGCCAAGGAGTGCCCAGACCTTCCCTTTTGCAATCTACTCAAACCCCCAACCTCAAGATAATTAGGTGGAGGGTGTTTTCCTCTAGGTTATCCCTCACTTGTCAGTGGTGGCAAAAATTAAACGTCAGAACCTTTAACATATATAATTAAATCTAGCATCAAATTAGTAAAGAAAACTCATGGAAAAATAATGAGATCTGCAACCAAATATAAGTAAATGCTCATGATCAAAGACCTCCGCAAGTATGGCCAAGGGTGAATGGAAGTTAATGAAATCTAAGTTGCACAGACTCGAGTGTGGGTGTCAGGTGCAGGTGCGGGTGCGGATCTAGAGGTCGGATCCTTCATGATCTAAATATAAGATTTGGGGGTACGGATCTAGGTACAGATACGGATGCAGGGATTCGGCTAAACATGATTCAAATATCTAAATATAGAGTTATATGTCTATATTATGAGACATGTGGAAAACTTTTAAGGTATTATGAGGAAAAAATATTGATCAAGATGAGAATCCTAAAAGCTGATATAAGAAAAAGGACTGACGTAGAAATTTCTATACAAGGTACTCCATTTTCTTCAATTTCATCTTTAACTTTTATTTCCATTACAGAAATTGTTGTATCATTCTCAGATTTCTCCGTTGATTTTGGTCGAAGTACCCAAAATTGGTTGAGCAAATCAAGTATGGATCCCACACCCATGTCGCGTCGACAAGGATGCGGCACCAACGTGAAGAGTCCAAGCAACTTAGAATGAAATAGATGACATCAACAGTTATATTGACATTACTAGTTTTAGAGTAGGCACCACATGAGTTTCCCTTGTATTAAATAAGAATAAACTTCTAAAAATAACATAAATACTATTTTATTTTGTTTTTTGACAAGGAAACCTGCAATCGCTACCCTTAGGTGCGCACCGGGTAAAACCCCTGCTCCTATGCAATAGCTCGCAAATCACACAGGAGAGGTAACCGCACTAGGCAAGCCCGATGCGATGAGCTTTATCCAGAAGGCAAACCCATTTGCTTGTTGGCAAGGGGTTTCGAACTTGAGACCTCCAACATGGAAGTCCTAAGCCCAAACCATTAGGCCACCCCTAAGGGTAAAAATAACATAAATAATATTTAAAAGATGTATTTGAATAATAACATGAAAATTTACAAATTTCAAATGATAAGTGTTAATTATGTTTAAGGGTTTGGCTCACTTAGGTGATTCTTCCTTCATTGTGTTCTACTTGCTTCATTGCACAAAAGCGTCATAGCAGTAGCATTTGATCGAAAGGTAAACAAAGTCGTCCTTTTTTACGTGAGCACTTGACTATGTGCATTGCATGTAGTTTTTTTTTATAGTTTACCACATTTTACTCATTTTACGAGTGCTGAAACTTATATCACATAGGCATCTGAAGTCGACAATTATTAACCGTTCTTATAACGTTTTAGCGTTATTGATATCTTATTCTACCTATGATTTCTTTCTAAATTACATTTTTTTTTTTAGAAAGGTAACTTGTATTATAAACAAAAGAATACACAAGGAGTATTCTAGTAATACTTACATCCAAAAGTTGCAAAAGAAAATAACTCCTATGGAGGTCATAAGAACTCTAAAATACTAGCAATATCCTCTGCATCTTGAGGATATTCATGTTTACACCAAAAAAAAGAAAAGAACCAAACAATTCCGCTTCAAATTCTGCATACAGCAACTCTCGTTTTTAAAACATCTATGGTTCCTCTCCATCCATATAGACCACCAAATGCAGGCAGGGACAAACAATCAATTACATAATTTGAGGTAGAAAGAATGCAATGACATTATTAAAAGGTGTATGTCATTACATTTCAAGAAAAAGTACTTTGATCTTTCTGACTTATTTAGTATGTTATTTTTGTTTCTTTTTAAATCTTCTACAAAACGATCAACTAATTGTAATAATTAAAAGTTCTCAGTTCAATAAAAATATAGAAAACTTAACATGTTATCAAACTTATAATTCTAAAGCTAACCCAAGCCTAAACCTTAAACACCAAAACTGATAGGAATATATAAGCTCATTTCACTAAAATTTAAATTCTTTGACAGATAATAAACACATTGTCAGTACATGTTTGAAGTCAGTATTTACTGTATATTACTACACAATCTTTTCGGTAGCTTAAAAAGGAAAGAGGGTACATTCCCGATGTGTGTAGATGCAAAAGTAAAGAAATTATTTGTTATTCTTTTCTAGTAAATAAATTTATTATGAAAATTAGTGTTAGTACTCATTTACTTTTTCAAAAAAAAAAAAAAAAAAAATTCTCTTTTTATCTTGCAAGTAGTTGAATCAATTAATTATAAATTACTTTTAAGTAAGGCTTATACTGATTTCAGGCCCATCCTTTCGAGTTTCTCTTCTATAAGAACTCAACAATTTAGAAAAGATTCTAGCGATAAGTTATTTCCCTATCCAGAAGATTAAGGTATCTCTTAATGGATTTTAAAAGTCCTAAATAATAGGACTTCCGATATAGTTTAAATAAGAGAACATTTAATAATTAAAATTTTAGTTGATTTCAACGTGCTTTTAAATATATATATATATATATATATATAGAGAGAGAGAGAGAGAGAATAAGTACATATAATTTGAACTTTCATTCTCTGCATCCAAATCTTGTTTAAACATGGAAAACAAATTCAGTTTTGAAGAACAACTTTTGTATTCAAACATAATCCAGTGAACTTCCGAATATTTTCCCAGAAAGATATTCTCCCAAAACTTATCCAATCACACAAGGAAAGGAATACCGTTGTATTTTCATTTAGGACTTCCTAAATCCTTCAAATAAGGATTTAATACCTAAAATTTAGATAAAAAATTTTCCTACATATTAGGAAGATAACATAAACTACTATTTCGTCCAATGTATATTATGTTTTTAAAGGATAAAAAAATGAACGACATTTCACTAAGGGCCTTTGTAATATAGTACAGATTAGTGAACAGGAATATTCAAATTTCAAGTACCTTTACTCACACTACGGCCAAGGTTGTTGTTTACTCGTAAAGGATCTATCACATTAAAATGTTTAGAGACAAAAGGTTGCCCTTGGTTCTCCTGCCCGCCGGGAAAAACAGCATAGACGGAGCTACAGGAATCAAGAAACGTTTTACTGAGAAGCAATTCCCCACCATCTTTGCGAGGAGGTTCCGCTGTAACACGAACAACAAAATTAAGCCATTAAATAAACTTAATCCAAACTACAGGAAAAAAAAATTAAAAAAAAATAAAAATAAATGACTACATATGGTCATTACCAGTGACATCAGGAAGTGAACTAATTGGCACAGGACCCCATAAACTAACACAAAAGTTGTCCCAGTCAAAGTTGCTGAAGAACTCCAAGAAGCGGTAAAGGACCTACATATGAATTGAAAACATCAAAAAATAAAAAACAAAACCAGTAAAACAAAAGGAAAAAACAAAGAAGTAAAAGTAGCATGCACCTCAAGTGGCCCAGCAAAGGTATTGTTGAACACATGAAATATATAAAGAACTAAGGTTTCCAGGGCATACGTTGAAATGAGACCGTGATGAGCACCCAGTAGACGGCTCTCATAATAACACCATGCCTTAATCAAGATAATGCTGCGCTTGAATAGATGATTCTGGTTTATTAGGTGATCAACCTACAAAAGACAAACAGAGTAAAGAGTTCATTGTCCTTTTAATAAGAATTTGTTATTTCTAAACTAGTTCTGTTTAGGAAAAGTAATAACTTAGCACAGCATGTTAACCCTATGGCTGTATCATCAAACAACAGACCGTGTTATAGCATAAGAAACTACACACCTCCTCCAGGAAACAAAGGGTACATAGACCCCCTAGCTGATTGAAAGATATGTCAACCACGATATTTTCAACTAAACATTTTATTAACTTCACCTGCAGACAGAAAAGAAAAAGAGAACAATGAGAGGGATTCATGAATAATATAATCAACAAGACGCTGGTGCATATGAAGAGAACGGCAGAAAATTCAACTATATAACCAACATTAGCAACTACAACCCTTATTAAGCTACCCAAATAGTCAAAGATGATGCATTATTCAAATTGAAGTATTAGCTTGCTGGCTTTCTTTCTTTTTTTTCTTTTTTTTAAATAGAAGTATTAGCTACAAACTCAAATAGCATTTCCTTCCTCACACAACTCCACTCGACACTATAATCTCCTAGTGCGCCATGCTTGGTCCAAAATACTAGTGGAAGTGGAGGATATTCCTCGCAACTTGCAAAAAGTTACTGCAAAGTACATACTCCAACCAGAAAAAGTCTCAAAAAATTCTATATGTAGCCTCAGGAGCTCCAAAAATGACGTAGCTAATCATCACTACATCTGATTGATAAGATCCAAACCCGACCAATGAAGTTTTCTATGGAGAATATATAGATCCATTTATACGTTCCTGACAGATACTCAGACAAAACAAGGGGAGAGAAAAATGTCTCTGTCCAAGTGTTATAATAAAATAACACTGTAGTGAATGTCAACTGTAATCATTCCTAAAAGCAACGACAATAGAATTAAGAAAGCATAAAAAGTACTCTCTTCATTTCAATTTTGTTTGTCATACTTTCCTTTTTAGTCTATTTAAAAAAAAGAAAATCACTTTTTCTATTTAATAATTGTTTATACTCAACATGCTACATGGCATATTTAAGACCACAATATTCAAAGGGAATTTGGTACATCAACAACTTTAATTTTTTTTTGATGACAAGGGAAACACGCAGCCGCTATCCTTTGGGTGCGCACAGGGTAAAACCCTCCGCTCCTATGCAATAGCAGCAAACCACATAGGAGAGGTAACCCGCACTAAGAAACAAATTGAAACGGAGGGAGTATTACATTTATTGGCCTTGGGAACGACCATTACAACAAATCAAACTATAGATATAGAACTAATTACATAATAAAATTCTCGAAATAGGCTCTCAATATATTTTTTTTTTATTTTTTTTTGATAACCGAGAAATCCGTCTGTGACCCGCCCTTTGGACCAATCACAGCCTTCTAAACTCGGTGGATAATGGGCCCGCCCCTCTACCCTTCTCCACTTAAATACCGGGCTTCGCTTTGCATGGTGTGGGGCTTGAACCTGCGACCTAAGCCACAAATCCTCCACCTTTTGCCACTTGAGCTAGGCCTTGGGGCTCTCAATATATTTCTTCTGGCAGAAGATACTATATAAACAGAATACATGATTGATACCATTACAACTTCATTAAATATAGGAAAAAGGTAGAATAAATTCAACGTATGTATGTTAAATTCCAGATACAACATTCAATATATAGGAGCATTCACACGAACGCTCGTTTGTAACCATGGTGCTCGGATCAACTTGCTTGCACCTCGACTAATTCCACAAGTTGTCTGCCACCTCCCATTAGCAATAGGTACCAGGTTATCATGTCCACCAAGGCTAGGACAGATGGGAAAGAGATCACCTAGTGTTTTTATCTCTGTTGGAATTTGAACCTAGACTTCATGATCCTCAGTCCACTTCATTGACCACTAGGTCACACCCCTGGGTGCTTCACAAGAACACTTTTAAACTGAGATGATATTGCAGAACCTCTATGTGGTGTGTAACAAACATGAAATATTAGACACAAAGCTAGGGTTTATTTTACTGGCAAGGAATCTCATAAATAGATAACTCTTGAAAGTTGGAACATATAATCCCTCAAAGTCCCAAAATATCTCAATGTACGATATCAAATGTTAACACCATCAGATTCTATGATATTTTAGTTTCACATTGAAAAGAAACTTAATATAGCATTGACACAGTTTCAGGAATATAACTCTGCTCTGATAACTACAGTCAAATACAACCATACTTTTAATGTTCACAAGATCTCCCTTTAATGTTAATTAAGATCTAGTCTCAAGTAAAAATGAGAACAATGTTTCACTGCTTTTGCAACTCTAAAAAAAACAGGTTTAAATGAGTTTCACCTATTTTCAAAGGAATAATTCCTTCTTTTTTTAATAAGATAGGAATAGTTCAGTCTATGCTGATCAAAAATCAATACAACAGATGGTAAGTAATAGACATGGTAACTTCTTCGACTTAAAAAAGATTATCAAAGAAGAATCACAAATCTTAGTTAAAAACTTAAAATGAGAAATCTGTGCTACTAAATTGACCAAAACCACAAGATAAAACAATTGCATAAACCACAGAAATAAACTAGATAATGCATGCTTTCTTGCATCAAAATAAAAAGGGAAAAAAATCTCTGAAAAGCCAAATAGCAAAAAAGTTTCAAAAGATTGACCCAAAAAATAGTAACAAAAGCAAATTTTTGAATGTTCTTTCGAAATTTCAACAATAAATATCAAAGTATAGACGCCGATATCTTTACAGATCCAGAGATAGAATCCCAAAAAAGGGACAAGTGAAATTCAAGCCCCAAATAAAACCAACAAAAGATGATCATGGTACCATCTTGTTTTCAGAATTTAAAAATACCTGATGAAAACTCCTTATAATAAAAAAAAAATACTCCTAAAACGTTCTCCATCCTATCTTTTCTTTTTACACAAGGAACATTCTCCATCCTATCAGAAGTCACAAATTGCCAAATACCATTTACTACTAAAGAAAGCCAGCCACGACTACCTACTCACTCTAATAGGCACCAATGGAGAAGATTAAGAATATGCATGCAAACCTCAAGGAAAAAGGGGTCTATAAAAAGGACTTACTTCTGCCTGAATGTACTGAACCTCCTTGACATGAAATTCAGCATTTTCATTTTTCTCCTCCTTCTCTAGCATATCACGAACCTGATGAGCCCATGTATCTTTTAAACTTTGGTTATTACTGAAGGTAGTTAAATCAATGTCCCCGTCGGGGAGATAAGTCTTCAGGGGCACTGAACCAAATGTAAAAACCTGGGAAATGTGAAGAGGTTAAAGAAATAACAAGCAAAATCCCAAAAGATGTGACAACACATAAACAAGGTTGGAACATTTGCTCCTTTTGTTCTCTTTTTTGTGTTTAGATGAGCAAGTAGAACAAAGTCCCATATGGCAACTCCAAGTATTCACTTCCATCGTGAAGAAAGACTTGCAACAAACAAAAAATTAGCACAGTCAAATGTACAAGACTACAAGTCATGCACACTTATACCCCAGATTCATTTCACCCCAAAAAAGTCAATACTTCTACTCATATCTGACGCAAAACAACGTTTTTTGACATATCAAAACTATGTGACTATGAGAGCAATGACTCCACACTTTTAGGGGTAAAAATTATTACAAGACCATAGTTTGAACCACCAAAAGATCACCAGCTCACATTGTACTCTCTTCACCCATCTCCATCACATACCCACACTCTAACTTCTCTTCCATTTTCACACTTCATAACTCATTGGCCTTCATAATATCCCCAACTATTTCTATCCAACTTTTGTATCTAATCCGCTCCCTTTACTTCTGATAAAATAAAAGAAAAATAGGAATCTCCACTTCATAGTAATATTACCTAGGTAAGCAAATCCCAACATTTAACCAAATCTTTTAGTTACCCACCTGACAATATATTCAATAAAGAGCTCCAGAATACAAATTAAAGATCACTAGTTTCAACAAGATATACATCATTCCAGAAGTTTACAATGCACACTGAAGTTCCTAATGCATTGAGAACGAGTGAATTCATTGGTCCTTTTCGCAAAGAAGTAGCAAAATATAACCACAAGTACACACGTATCACAGAGAAGTAGCAAACTACTACACAGCATAACAACAGAAAATTCCAACAATATTGAATGTAACCACAATTTTGGAACATCAAGACAACCTGACATGGGAAGCACTTCATGATGAGCCGCTGGACGTAATCAGCAACAGCATTTCTGCGCTCCTCGGATGGTTGGTTAGGCTTAATGCAGGCAATGAGCTCTGCAGTCCTTTCCTCAGCCTTTGACCATCTCTCAGAGTCGAGGACTCCGATCACGGGTCCTGCATCTGGCACTAACCCATTCGGTAATAGCCCACTTGGCTCTGCCCATTCCTCATGTTCTCCCATACAACACTACTTGTATAACCCAACTACAAAAGTTCTTCTCTTGTTTCAAGAACTTTAACAATAAAAATCCAACCTTTTTTCGCCAGCTACCCTCTAAGTGCTGCTAAAAAGTTTTCAAACTAGTCTTTATCCTCACAAAACTAAAAGCAACCCCTTTATCATGTATCTCATACAAAAGCTAAATCTGATTTCAAACAGAACCCCAACAAAGCAGTTCAATAAAGCAAGGCTAATTCTTGAATTGCAAACCATAAAGGGTGTCAATAGCAGTTTTTATGTACTGCTATATATCAACCAAAAAAGGAAGAAAATAATGAAATTAAAAAAAAAAAACCACCTTTCCCTAAAAATCAAAAATTAAAACAAAAGGAACCCTAGAGAGGTCTGATAGGAATAGTTGATCAATGGATTAAAACAGTAACCGATACCCCTAAAACAGAACTTCCAAGAAATCAAGAAAGCCCTGAAATACAACAGAATGACGAATCCACAACTTTTCTTGATTTTCTATCAAATAAAGATGGAAATTTTCATTCCCAATAAGCGTACATAAGGGGGGTTCTTGAAAATCCAAAGGAAAACAGAGAAGGGAAAGATATCTAAATTGGGGGAAAAGGCAAATGTGTTTCAAGGGAAGCGTTAGAGAGAGGGTGTGTGAGAATGGGAAGCACAGATTGAAGTGTGTGTCTGTGTGAGAGAGAAAAATGGAATTCAAGAAAGAGGGAGGAATTGGTTTTGACGATGTAGAAAAAAACAACACTCCAATTGGGGAAAGGAGAAGAGAGATTTGTTTTTTTTCTTTTTTTTTTCTTTTGTTGATCTCTTTTGGTCCTTTTATCCTCCTTTTCTCTATTCAAAGAAAATGAAAGGGGGTGGGTGGGTAAACTTTGTAGCAAATGATAGCTTTTTGATTAGTATAAAATCACAAAAAATAGAATTATTGGTATAATTAATGCCCAACAAAAATATTTTTTAGCTTCACTTACAATATAAAATCTAACCTTTTTATTTTATTTGTACCTTATTTGCGTTGTCTTTATTCTTGTTTCGCGGTATTGTTACGTCTTGTTAACTGATTTAACTACAATACTTATCTAAAGACACGATAAGTTAAAAGAGCTTTAAGAGAAAAATCTCAAGTAATTTTGTCGCTCGTAAATTATTGAACAAACTCCAAAACATGCCTTATAATAATTTAATCCATGCCGAAAAGAAAAAATAAGGACAAAAATATTTATTCACAAAACTTTGATTATTAGGTTAGCCATACACTCCACGTATTTTTGGTGATTTACGTGGCATCATTAAATTATACAAGTCTTGGATAAAATTCTACAATGCAATAAAACGTTCTTGTTAATGATCATTTACTCTAACCTAGGATTCCTCGAACAATATGGTATCTCACACCGGATAAACCTACGAAGAATCACATATGACACATATATCTACTTATTCTACTTTATATAAATTTAAGTGTTTATCTGTGCACACCCAACGTTGGAGGGGTCAAGTTAAATGCACATTTATCTATTATGCCCTTCTTAACTTCTGAAAACAACTTATGCTACTTGTCAAAAATATTTATTTTCTCTCAAAAAATTGATCAACTTTTTTTTTAAAAAAAAAACACTTTTAACCGACTATAAATTATAGAATTAATTAACAAATTATATGAACTTAATTAATCAAATAATAATATTTCTATATTGTACATGGAATTATTCAGGAGAATAAATTTGTCTAATTAATCTGCCTTACTATGATCAATAAATTCAATTTGAATTATATATCAAAAATCATTGATCTTTTCTTTTTAGTAATATACAATTTATATACTTGCTTATTTGGGAAAGCAAATATAGATGCGCATCTACACGTATTCCATTTTGGGCCAACAATCTACAAGTGAGACACGGTCCCCTGTAGTGTGGGCCTTGGCTATGGGCCTTAGCTCTAACCCTCTAACCAAACCATCCTCAATTTCTCCTTTTCTTGTTTCATTTTTTTTTTCTACTTTGAAATTAATTCATTAATATTATTATTATTATTATTATGAACAGTTTAATTACGAAAAAAGTGCATTCTGTTCTATTTTCTTTCTCTAGTTTATCACTATTAATTAGTACTCCTCTTTCCTAATTTATATGGCATTTCTTTTATTTTTCTAAAGTCAAACAGTTTAAGTTTGACCAAAAATTTGCGTGTGGAATCTTTAATTTTTTTTAAATGAAATTTACATATTTGTAAACATAATGACAATTCAAAATAATTAAAAGATATAAAAAAAAATTACGGTAAAAAATAGACTTATTTAAATCTCAAAATCCGAAAAATGCCACATAAATTGAGACGGAAGGATTACTATTTTTTTGGCAGGACAGATCAAAACTTTCATCAACTACTCAAAAGCTACAACGAGTTAGCTATTACAAAAGGTGTGCTAGCAGTGGCGGACCCAGAATTTTTGCTCAGGGGAGAAGTTCAGGTGATAATGCAAGTGCTCGGTGAGCGTAGTAGTCCCTCGGCATGCTCTTTATACAAGAACCGTAGATATTTCATTGGTTTATAGAAGTAAAGACTAAACTAATCAAAGATATTGAGGACAAAGATACATTCATAAGAATTTTAATAGATCAACTGTATTACATAAGTTAACTCCTCGTGAAAATTAAATGATGAAAAAGGGAGCAAGACGGGGAAGAAAGATGTTTACCTTATCATGCTAAATTTAACTTACTTTATCATACCGTATTAATAATTTCTTTCTACTTTTATAATGTTCCATCGAGCATTCTTAAAATTTCTTGTACTTTTTATACTTTTATTTTGTAATGTCTTACTTTAATTTTCACTTTTTAAAAATTTTAAATTAGCATCCATTCAATCACATATTACTATGAAAATCGTCAAGATTCTCTAAAAGTGTGTAAGAATAGAGTTACTAATATTATAATGCATATTCAGAAGATAAATAAATAGCATCGTAAATTTTTTTAGTTCATATAGTTCAATTTATTAGGTTAGTCATAATTTGTAAAAAAGACAAATAACGAATAAATCAAATATGTTTAGTTTCCATCTCTCTAAAATAGAATTTAAAATATAAAAGAAATTTCATGAATTCTATAAATTAATATTTTTGAAAGGATATTGACGATATTTAAGTTTCTTCATTCAATTACATCTAATATACCTTTTTTTTTTAAAAAAAAATTATATTTCTATCTCATCAATTTCTAGTTAAATATAATTCATCATTTTTTAAAAGAGTTATTTAAGTTAGTATATGAAAAAAGAGTTACGTTGAAACAAAATAAATAATAGATATAAAAAGAATTAAAATAAAAATAAAAATTTGTGTAATAAATTTAAAGAAAAACAGATTAAAAAGAAGAAATGGAACAAAAGGAAAAAAAAATGAAAAAGAAGAAGAAAGTCTAAGCCCAAAAAGTTCCATTTTCCAAAGCATTTAAAGGAGGGAAAAAATGTTGTCCATGGGATTCAAACTCGTGATCTAGGGGGATTTGTTGAACCACTTATCCACTGAGCCAAGCCTATACTTTGTTTTTAGGGGATTCATTTTAATATATACGCATAAAATCAGAATTTTACGTTATATATACAGTGTAATTTTTTGACGAGGAGGTTCGAAGGTCCGCCCCTGTGTGCTAGGTGCACCAGCCAATACAATGCTAAGGTTACAACCAGGAAAAAAAAACATTAGAGTTGGTTACGTGGCAATAAGGCATACTCATGATTTTGAGAGGATGAATGCATCATTATGAAAGATGGATTTAAAGAAGGGAAAATGGTCAAAAATACCCTTAAACTATGTGAAAGGAATAAAAATGTCTTTCGTTTATAATTTGGCTCAAAAATGCTCTTATCGGCCAATACTTTGGTTCAAAAATGTCCTTGCAGTTTTGGTCCAAAAATGCCCCTATAATTACTAAATGGGTCAAAAATGTCCTTTTTCGAATAAATATATTATTTTTTTCTTTTAAAACACATTTTTTTCTTAATTAAAATATTATTAAAGAACCATGTTCTTGTTTTCTTTCTTTTAAAATCACTTTAACAAATAAAAATGCAGGAAATATTTTTTTTCTTCTTAATCTCATCTTATCAATTAAAACAGAATAACTTCATCTACTGTTTCGACAGATAATATATGTCATATGTATAAGATCATAGTATATCCATCATTAATTTATATTTATATAACGATAAAAAACAATTATAATAAATAAGAAATATTTTTATTTTTATTTTTTTCTGAATTGAACTAAGATAAACATTTGCTAATTTTAAAAAAAAATTATTAGAAAAAGAATTAAAAAGAAAATAAACAATATATTTATTTGAAAAAATAAGCATTTTTTACCCAAAATAACAATAAGGGCATTTTTGGACCAAAGTATTGACGGGAAAGGCATATTTGGACCAAACTACAAACGGAGGACATTTTTATTCCTTTCGCATAGTTTAAGGGCATTTTGACCATTTTTCCTTTAAAGTATAAAGTTAATTGGTTTGACCTTTAGGGGTCGTTGGGTAGGCCGCATTAGAAGAAATAATCTATGTATTATGTTATGTATCATTTAGTAATATTTGGTAGGAATTTGAGCCTATGTATAACTAATCCATGGATTAATTATACCTCCTACATGGTATTATAGGATGTATTACTAATACCTTCCATTTTGAGGTATTAGTAATACATAGGATATAATACCATGGGATAAGTCTATGTAAAGACAAAGATATCCCTCAAATCATTTTAATTATTTTCTTGATTTTATGATTTATATTTGTACTAGTAAATTTATTTAAATAAATTAGCTTACAAATTATTTAGAGAGAGTTGTTTGTTACTAAATAATTTCAATACAAATTTGAAATGTGAGTTGTTTATTTATATATGACGTTTGTCATCTTAATTGAATGTGTGTGTGTATGTATATATATTTGTGGTTTTCTAATTATTTCTATTTTGAAGAATTTAAAACATAATACATATTAAAACTACAACTTGCAATTTTTATGTGTAAATGTAGATGGTTTATTCAATTTTACCATTGTTGACCGTCTTTTCGATTTTAAAAGTGGATGATTTATCTTTTTAAATTGAAAAATGACATTTTGTGAGTGATCAATTTATTAAGATGACAATTATTTATCCTCAAATAATTCAAGTGAAAAAATAGCAAACATGATAACAAAATTGTTCTCCTCATAGCTTGCTAGAAGGCCATAAAAAAATAATTTTATCCGGCAATTATCTATCTTGACCCAATTACCTAATAATTCAAGGGTATAATTGGAAGAAAGCTTTTTATAGAGTTTTAATCTAAACACAAGATGAGGTTGGGAAATAATGAACCAAACACTTGATAAAAAAAAACTCTGCATTACTAATTCCTGCACTATTAATCCATGCGTTACTAATTCCTGCGTTACTAATCCCTGCGTTATTGATCTTTGTACCAAACGACCCCTTAGGTTCTTATTATTGAATCTGTTCAACTTTTAAATTCTAAATTAATTCTTATATACATGCTATTCCATGTCGAAGATATTGAAATCGATCGAATGTATGTTATATCATCTAGAACCGTCAGTTTTAACATACACTTGGTTTAATTGTATATATAAAAAAATATAGCGCTAAAAAGAATTAAGAATCTTCAATATGACAGGCTTGAAATTTTTGAAAGATTAATTAATTCTCATAATTCAATTATTCAATAATGATATTTTTAAGATATTAGCTTTGAAAATTTTGAGATTAAAACGTCGAAGTACTACCAATAATTATTAGAGCATAGGTTTACACATATATTTAAGTATTTTTTTTAAAAAAATATAACAATAACATATATTATTTAAAAAGAAAAACATGAATTCACGTGAACCAATAAACTCCGCATATTCCACTGGTGCTATCTAGTGGGCTGCCAAATTTTACTCTTGTACTCATGTTTTACAACTGGATTACCAGTTGTTGTAAGAGGTGCCCACATTCAATAATGTGTAGTGTAATTATAGTACAAATAGTATTGATTTAGGTTAGTACCTCATTTACATCGATGTTAATCTCAGTTAGCGTTAGGTTGCGTTGGACCGCCAGATTCAGTCCTTGAAAAATTATTAGAGTTTCAGATTCTAGAGCTCCCTATACTAGTTTACTAATATACATGTTTCTCATATCTAATTTTGTATTTTTAAGTTCGTTTTAAAAATATGTTTTTTTAAGCAACTATTAATTTCAAGTTTTTATGGCATATTTAAGAATACTAGTTTATGAGTACGTGCATTGCATGTGTGACCCATGCAAGTTTTTATAGATCCATTACAACGATTAAGTATATATGAAAATATATTATTAGTAATAAAATAACAATTACAAGGGTGACAAAAATAACATTTATAAATTTTGAACTTTGGTTAGTAGTTAGCAAATTTTCAATTATGTCACAAATGGCTAACAGAGCGCCAAAAAACCCAGACTTACGAAAATAAAAAATTCAAGAAAATTATATTAAAGAAGTCTAATATATAGAGAAAACACATAAAATGAATAGAAAAGGAAAAATATACAACATACACATCCTTAAACTTTAGTCATAACAATATAGAGGAAAACGAAATACAAAATTAATTCATAATTTTTTGAAATTTTTGTCGACGCCTTCCATAACCAATCAAAATTGTAGAGTCTTCTTCATTGAGTCAAACTAAAGAATAAATCAAATATTACAAAATAATATAAGTGCTTCACTACTTTGATAATATAATGACAAAGGATAATCTTGGTGGGGGTCTCATAAAACAAAAAATATATGAATTTATATGATAAAAGCGCATAAATACCAAAAGATATTTTAAAGTTTCAAATTAAATATTTGGAGGTTATGATTATAAAAGGCATGCAATTTATGAATATTAAGATATCAATTGAATAGGTAATTAGATAAAAAAAAATACTATTAAATCTAGAGGAACTACGCAAACCTAATTCTCACCTTAATCAAATATGTAGGCATGTTTCCTCAAGTTCGATGATTAAAGTTCAAAAAATTAAATAAAATTATTAAATTCTC
>NW_006238936.1:3256054-3284748 GCF_000226075.1 Solanum tuberosum | reverse complement strand
AATTTTGAACTTTGGTTAGTAGTTAGCAAATTTTCAATATGTCACAAATGGCTAACAGAGCCCCAAAAGAACCCAGACTTACGAAAATAAAAAATTCAAGAAAATTATATTAAAGAAGTCTAATATATAGAGAAAACACATAAAATGAATAGAAAAGGAAAAATATACAACATACACATCCTTAAACTTTAGTCATAACAATATAGAGGAAAACGAAATACAAAATTAATACATAATTTTTTGAAATTTTTGTCGACGCCTTCCATAACCAATCAAAATTGTAGAGTCTTCTTCATTGAGTCAAACTAAAGAATAAATCAAATATTACAAAATAATATAAGTGCTTCACTACTTTGATAATATAATGACAAAGGATAATCTTGGTGGGGGTCTCATAAAACAAAAAATATATGAATTTATATGATAAAAGCGCATAAATACCAAAAGATATTTTAAAGTTTCAAATTAAATATTTGGAGGTTATGATTATAAAAGGCATGCAATTTATGAATATTAAGATATCAATTGAATAGGTAATTAGATAAAAAAAATACTATTAAATCTAGAGGAACTACGCAAACCTAATTCTCACCTTAATCAAATATGTAGGCATGTTTCCTCAAGTTCGATGATTAAAGTTCAAAAAATTAAATAAAATTATTAAATTCTTTTTCAAGAAAATGATTTTTTTTATCCTTGTTAAGAAAAGAATGTTTATCCTTATTCAAAAATATAAAAAATAATATCTTTTTACTTCACATTTCAATTAATTTTAGAATGAAAAAAAAGATAAATAATTTTTTAGAACATAGAAAAGTGTCATATCACTTTTTTAAGAAGAGAAAATTCAAGAATGACCAAACTGAAAAGCAAAGTAAAATTACAACTAAATTTGGACTTTAAATTACCCCTTTTTTCCTGCTTGCCAATGGTTCTCACTTCTCGGTACTGGATTATTTTCTGAAGGAGAGATAACTCTAACCTTTCACCTAGGAAATCAATTAACAATTGAAAGCAAAGTGAATTAGGAAATCAATTAACAATCATAAAAATTCTTGATGAATGATAAAAAATTCTTTATATTGATTTTGTTTTTGTAAAGGAATTAATGCATATTCTCTTCTTCCGGCCGTCACTCGATCGAATTTTCAAAATCATGCCAAAGTATGCACGTCTTGGTTCATAAGTTGTGATGACTTCAACCTTTCATCCAATATTCATGCTATTTGAACAAATCAGTCTTTAAAACTTCACAGTCATGTTGCAGAACTCGTGTTCCTCTTCACAATCTTAATTTTACCTTCAAATTGGCAAAAAGAGAGGTAAATTGAAAACTTGTAACACAAGAGATGATACCTTGCACACAATAGCTATGTCGACAAAATATCAATTGAGAATTATAGTGTGTATACCCTGAAAAGGAGAGAAAATAAGAGCACATCACACATTGGTTATTTAATAAAGAGTACGTACTATATTTATTGAAAGAAAGTAGTCATGGATCATGAGTAAATTCCAACTTTTCAGTATAAGTACTCACATATACATCATTTGTAAATGATGAATTGAAGACTTGTTGTAAAGGATGAGAATTGGAGAGAGAACAGGAAGAAAGGAAGTGTATAAAGTACACAAAGGACTCGGCTGTTGAGTTTTGTTAATTTGAAAACATTAGCGGCTTTTGGGTTTATTTGACGGAATAATTATCTAATATAATAATAATAATAATTGACAATTAAAGTCATCAAGAAGTAGAAAATGATAAGTTGTAACATCTTAACCATGCAATTTTTCTATTTTAATTGTAATTATTGATTTCATTTTAAATTATTTTAATTAAAAAATAAGTGAAGGGCATTTTCGTAATTCAATTTTGAACTTAAAATCTTCCCACTTATAATAATATATATAATATATATATGATAAGATTAAATAATATTTTAATAGATTTGACGTATCTTTTTGACAATAACGGTAAACTTCCCGAGACTAGTTAATTCTTGAAATTTCTTAGCTTGAGAATAATGGAGTTTCTGAAAAAAAACAGTAAAATGGGAAAACTCAAAAAGGAATGGCTATTTGGTCGAGTCTCATTTTTTAGTTAATAACTTTGCATTCTTAGGGTAGTTTATTGTCCCATTAGGAAAAGGGTACGATTATAGTGGGCACTGGGCAGTGTAATTGTCGTGTGTGAGTTTGTTAGCATAGTGCATGGAATATACACCCGGCCATGCTCTTAACTGATCAGTGCTACAAATACCCGTACGCTCCTTTATTCACAGATCAAAACCCTAGCTCATTTGAGCTTATCTTTTCCAAAAAATCTGCCACGGCTGATATTGACCAAAAACTCAAAGGAGTGAAGGAGGGCATTAAGCGAATGGAGTTGCAGCTTCAGTCGTTTGTTGCCGACAACAAGCAGCGACTTGATAAGCTTGAAACAGAGCACAACCAGCTCACCTCCACATTCCACTCAATCATGGATGCTCCATACAAACCCCCAAAATTAAAACTTAAATTCCCGGAATTTGACTTTGAAAACATAAGGTTCTGGATAAGGCGATGCAACAGCTGCTTTAAGCTTTGCCAGATTCCAGATCATCTGAAAATGGAGTATGTGTCACTGAACATTAAGGGGAAAGCTGAATACTGGTACGAATGCTATGTTTCGGGGCATGGAGAGTCAGTAATTACTTGGGAGAAGTTCTGTGTGGACATTTGTCAACGGTTTGGTGCTGAACCCATGGACGTAATGCGCAAATTTAACAGTGTTGAACAGAGCGGAGATATGGATGTTGAAAAATACCTAGAAAGGTTTGCGGAGGCCATGTCCGCCATGATTTCTGCCTTTACAGGAGACGTTCTACTTGTCCTGCTTTATTTCAGGATTGAAGCCAGATATTAAAGCCTATCGTGGTTATGAGAAGCCCTACCACCATTCTTGATGCCTTTCAAGTAGCTAAGCTACAGGAAAAATACCTTACAGTCTTGTATAGGCAAGTGGAGGTTGAGGAAGATGAGAAGAAGGAATAAGATGAAAAATTTCCAGGTTGAATAGCTAATCTTTGTTTGTTTACTTTACTTTGTAAAAATAGGTAATATGTCTTTTCAAATTTGTCCCAAGTCAAATAGAATATGACTGTTGGTGGACAACTACTTTTTTGTTCATTTAGAATTGTAATTCCACCAGTTGTTGCTTGTGTTTAGGTTATAGCCCGTACATTCTACTTTTCTAGACCCCACTTGTGGATTTCACTTCACTGGGTATGTTGTTGTTGTTGGACTTGTGATTTTACCTTGTTTATGACACTTTTGGCTGCCGGTAGTTTATCTTTTGATAGGTGAAGTAAATCATTATCAAAGCAACAAGAAAATAACTACTATAAATGTACAAGTTGTATATGGTCTGCCAGTGTAGTTCTCAATCAAACAGGGAGTGACAATTGAAACTTGAAAGAGAGCACTGCTTCTCATAAATATAAAATTATACAGATACAGACATCACCTTTTGAATCTGTTGTGCACTTTGACAAACTCTTGAAACGTTCTCTTTTCATTTCTGAAAGGAGTGTGGGTTTCTATAACAGTAACACGTCTGTGCTTTGTATGGATGCAGTGTTCACATTGGGTACTTGAAACAACGCTGAACAATGTAGGACACTTTAGTATAGCTTCTTGGTTGTGACTTGTGATGAGGAGAGCATTATGAACCTGTGGTGATCCCATACTGTGTGTATGATGAGAGGAGCTTACGAAATTCTTCTCACTAGTTTTCAAGTAAGACTTCACAAGTCACAAGTTGACACTTTATTTACACTATAAACACAACTATTTCCATGATACAATTACTTGAAAAGGTGTTTTGACTCGGTAGACTATATAGAAGATGATATAATTTGACAACATTTCATGTACTCCCTCTTGTAATTTCAGTAATTACTATATCCATTCTTCTTTTCCAAAGTATGGCTACTGATATCATGCACCAAAGTAGTCAAACCAAGCTCCTTTGCTTATGTGCTTTGTTGCTACAAGGTACATTGACAGTCTTCATATAAATTATAATAGGCTGAACCATCTCTCCCTCTTATAGTTCCCTAAAGATCATAGGTTGCAGGATAACTTATAGGTTCTAATTGGGTAGAACAATTCTCAAATGAGGTTGAGCTTTTGTAATAGATTTATAATTTGGCAGGTCTGGGGCATGAGAAGGCTCACTGGAGGGGGTATGAATTCTCACTAGGAAATCAAACGCTTGACATTATTTCCTTTCTTAATATTCCTCTATCTTCTATGTCACGCTCATGGCTCCATGCATGTGGAGATTGTGAAGCCAATAACGGCCAAATCAGGTTCCTCTGTTTTCTTACTCTCCGGACAAGTAGTTTTGTGCGTTGCCTTATAATGTTGTTCACAGCCTTCAGATAATTGCTCGAGTCATGGTCTCTGAGGATTGTACCACCAGAACCATATGCTGTAGGGACACTTAGAATCTCTAATGGGTGTGGAGAATTCAAAAAGACTCTGAGAGCTCTCCTAGTAAATGCACAACTGGTGCTGTCTAGGGAATAAATGTCACTGCCTGGAGGAAGCAGAGGGTGAGGGGCAGATGACTTCTCATCAGGCTGGATGATGAATATCTTTCCCATTGGAGAGTATAGAAGTTTCTGCAAGAATAAGCACGTGTCCCAAGGTGGGTTAGATTGTTACACAAAGCTAGAAGTAACATTGAGTTGTAAAACTTGGTTCTTCTATGTATTAGATGGGGTTTGAAGTAGCTTCAAAATTTTAAATCTAGAAACAATGTATGAGTGTGTGTACTCACATTCTTATTCAGACAAGGATGGGATCTGAATGTACGATTTAAACGTTTGAGGACTTGGGCCACATGGTTTGGGTAGTTGCATGAAAATGCCCGCGGAACAATGTCTCTATGCATCATCACACTCTGCACATGATTCTCATCTAAACCCAAATCATTGAGCACCTTTTGACCACCACAGAACACAAATGGTGATCCAAAAGTGACAACTGGTAGAAGAGAGGATGGTTTGACGACCTTCCGAGTTAGCAGCATTAAGTTGACCAGAAGTGAGAGGCTTCCTCCAAGAGAATGGCCAGTAAACTGAAACTTTGCCTTGTTGCCAAACCTCTGCAGATGCTCCATTATCTCTGGCATGAATTGGTCATAAATTCCTTTTGCAGCTTCATAAATTCCTCGATGGACCAACACATCCATTTCCTGTGACAATGAAATTATTAGTTGCTGATTCAGTTCATCTTTCCCATAATTATAAAAACAAGATTACAGAGAGTCACTTGTGATGCCTACCTCAAATTTGCAGGGTTCAAAGAAGAGATTTGCCTTCCATGAAGCCAATGAGTCTGATCCCTGCAGTTCACACATGGATAACTTGTCAATCTGGATGAACGTGAATAATATCCACACTCGTTAAATTTATATGACACTTTTCCTTTTCAATCCATTCCAAAAAAGAACGGCACCTTTCCATATTTGGAAATAGTTTAACTTTAAACTTTCCATTTCACTCTTAATATGACATTTTTTTATAGCCATTGGAATGTGGCCTGTTTAAGATCACAAATTCCAAAACTCCTTTTTTTCTTAAATTTCGTGGTAAGTCAAACACTGTCATATAAAATGAAACGGAGAGTTTCTTTTTCAGTGTCCCACTTCGATTGCAGATTCAATTGTTTATTTGAGTTGTGCTATTTCACTACACTTTTTCATGTTCCATTGTTTGTCGTCAAGTTTACTAGAAAGGAATTACCTGAATAACAAAACAGCGAGTATATGTGGTAAAGTCATCACAAATAAACCATTCGCAAGGTGAGGATTGAAGTGATTGAAGGTCCCTCGCAGCCTCCAGTTTTTGTTTCTCATCAGCAGCAACCATTGTTGTCATTGTTGATGCAGCTACATATGCAGCCATCTCTGACTTGTATACTCTTTGGGAAGAGTTGTCTTTTTCATCTGCTGAGCACCCTTTGTTAGCTTTCAAGGTCGCATCATCAACTACCAATTTGGACTCACTGCCAACTGATAATAGGCCCTTAGCACGGGATTGGACATAAGATGCTGCCGAAGCTGCTATATCATAAGCAACTAATGGCGGAGGTAGACGCTTATGCTCAATTTCCTCTGTTTTATCTGCTGAATTATCTGATGATGGAACTGGCACACGAATTGAATCCTTGTCGAACTTGGCTTTGATAGCCATAGCTTCTGCTTTTTTCACCAAGGAAGATGTTACAAAGTCCAGACCATAGCATCTTTCTAAATCCCTGGCCTGCATATTGGACGAATGATTTTCAATTATTAGACTTGATGAGAATAATTGAAATAGATACTAACTAATTATGTTGATTGAGAGGCTTGAATTGTTCTAGGTCCCTCTTTGATTACATGGCTAATTTATCGATGCACAGCCATGGTGACCTTATTTAAGATCACCTAAGGCAGGTGTTTGGGACTGTACTGGAAGCCCTTTGTTGAGCACAGGATATGGTTTCCCAGGGAAATCTACCTAGCTTGTTTTACAAAGGGCTATGACAGGATAATTGGCTATCATGGTGGGATTAGCAATCAGACTTCCAGAAAAAGAAAAATATGCACAAAAAACCTTATGTATGTCCTGGATAAGTGAACAAACCTTGATCTCGGGAATAACATAAGCCATGTTGCATAAGAATGCCAGCTTAGAGAAAAGCTTGGAGTCTGACCATGAAACTCGCCTTAACAACCTGGAGAATGATTCTCTATCAATGTTCATCTCGTCAGCTTCCTCATTGTCATCCTCATAGTCTACTTCACAACCTTCCTCCTCGCAGTCTTCACCACTATTCTCCAGGTTGTCTTCACGTATCTCTGCATCATCATCCTTCTGTTTCTCTATCCAATTTCTCTTTAGCTCCATGAGCCTTCGAATCCAATTGGACCTTCTTGTCTCTTCCTCAGTCTCTATCCCTTCGTTGTCATCATCATGATCATGATCATGACCACTCTCGAAGATAACATCGTCTATGTTAATATCCTTACTGGTCTCGATATCAAACAGGAATGACCGAAGAGAATCAGGGAGGAACGAACTTGACAACTGAATTTTAAAGGGACCTCCTGTAGAACGACTACTCTTCAATTTTGGATGAGTTTCTAAACTCTGGATACGATTAGCACGACAAGACAGGTGGTTATCGGAATAGGATCTTCTCATTTGAGCTTTTTCACGAGTCCCTTTGCTCGGAAATGACCTCCGAAAGTTGTCTTGCTCCATCCAGGAATCTTTAGAGGTTCTGTTCATAGGAGTATTCATTATGGATATACAACTACACGCCATGATTAATCGCCGAGAGACTTGATCACTTGTTGTAGCAACCTAGGCTAAAACCTATACATTAGAAGAAGAAATCAAGGAGAGATAAGTAAGAAGGTCTGTTAGAGGCTTGTTGAATTCTAAACAGTAAATGAGATGAGTCTTTATAAATAAGCTATTCATGACAAAAGTATGCTTTGTGCACAACGAACACATAAAGGATGATTCTGTTTAACAACCGCAAAGCACAAATTAAAAAGGAATTTGAACATGACTAGTTTATCCTTACTTAGCTTGCCTGTTCTATCAAAAGGATATGGGCATAACAGTAATTGGACCGACCTATAATGAAACAATAATATAGTACTCCTAGTAGAGAGTTCAATACCAATTAATGTTCCTCCTTGGAATTTACAACCGTTTCATATTTGTAAACCAAAATTTGACTTACTAGAAGTCTTACGAGAGATCTTACGTGTGTGGAGAACAAATTTGAAAAAATTACCAGAAGTATTAGTATATAACTAGACATAAATAACCAAAATTTCATCTTAAGGAATGTGTAAACTAGAAACACGACAAATAATTTGAGACAGAGAGAGTAATTAGGTATCCATGTCGCTGTTGCATCATGCGTGTGGATACTACATTATCCTTGTGAAGTTCACACGAAAGAGTAACTAGGTACTTACCTTTGTAAAGAACAAAGATTTGTCCCCAGCTATGAATATGACATAATAAGCATAATTTTGCTGTCGATTTCTATTGTAGAATCCCTCAGTTTTAATGTCGAAGAAGAAGATCAGTATTAAACTTCAACAATGGAAACAAATTTGAGCTCCAATCTTTCATGAAAAGAACGATGGCGTTGAATTTTGTATACTAGGTGATGAATTAGTCTAAGGAGAAAAAATGGGCACGTGGGGGGGCGGTGAGGGATGTTGGAATAAACCTAACTATTCCTAGATCTATGTTGGATACTTACTAGATGGTAGGATTTACAAACTAAATTTGTTTTAAAAATATTTAACTTTTTCTTTAAAAATAAAAATAAAAATAATAATATTTTTTTCAAATTTATACCCTTATTTGTTTCAATTCATAGAATATTACTGAAATGTTGCCAGTAAGAAATATATTTAAGGATATTAATTAAAGATTATTTATCAATATCCATTTAAAAGATGTCAGATCAATATAGACGAAGTAATATAAAACGAAAGGAGGAGGAGCCCATGAAAAGTATTTATTGAGAGTTGAGATGAGGATGACACATAAGTGGTTTGATAAGAAAATAGAAATTGAAGTTTGGGTATGGGAATATATGTCACTCCTAATTTCTAACTCCTTCTTTGACCATATCGATCTTTAAATTACTGTATCCTCGGAGTTATCGTCATTGGGTTTGGGTAAGTGTACAGTTTAATAGCTCCATAAATTTCCCTACCACCTTAATTAAATATGTTCACATTCGAACTGTATTTTCTATGCTCCTATTAATACACCTTGTTTACTTTCTTTTTAGTACTTGTTTTTAAAAATATGATAAGTAACATACCTTTACTATTTAGCTTTTTTGGTATATTTTATTTGTGTGTCTTATTCATCAATACTAAATATACACTCATTAATCACTATTTTGACTAATTGTGTATACGAAAAATATTAGTAGTAAGTAATAGTGGAATATTTTAGAACTATTTGTGTAGGTGATCAATATTCTTTAAACTTGCAAAAATAATTAATTTTAAGGGCAAAATGAAAATAAATAAATTCTATCTTGATTTTAAATAAATAATTAATTTGTGACAAAATATTTTTAGTAATGTGGATAAGTAATATAACACCGACGGAGTAATAATGTTACAAATGTATTCCTTTTCCCTTTATATATGAATGAACATTGGGAAGTAGTGGTGTTCATAGTTCGATTTAGGTCAGTTTTTGATAAAATTAATATATTGTGTTTCATACAATATAATTATATTTATCGACATGATTTGATATGTTTCTTTAAAAACCAAATTAAATATCATTGATTTCTCAAAAGTTGAAATCAAACTCAAATAAATATCAATTTATTCAATAAATTTGAAACAATTTAAAACGTAACCGTGAACAACCTTAATTTGGAAAGTAGTGACAACTTGAAAACCATAAACTAAAAAAGAGGCTCCTTATTAAAGAACACCTACTACCAGAAAGTTCTCGGCAAGTTAATTAATATTTCTTCTATTTTCTTTTACTTGTCCAATTTGTATCTCATCCATAATTCTAACTTAATTTATCTTACTCAACAATCCCTGCTTTACCTGACAGAGACAGACGATTTAAACAACGGAAAATCAAAGAAAATAGTATCGATATCTCTCGGAGAAAACTTGCCAACTAAAATGGTTTAGCAATTACATTACGTTAGGGGAACAAATAATGCTCACGTAACTTCTACAAGAAACATACAAAATAATTATGTCTCAATTCAAATTAGTTCGAGTCGATTATATAAACTTTCTGCTATCAATCAACTTTAAACTATGGGTCAATGGTCACATATCAGATCATTTAAAAGATATTTATATAGGTAAGTTTGGTTAATATATGAAATTATATGTGATCTAATAAAATGAAAATTCCATGAATATATAAATATTAAAAAAAATTAAACTCTTAATTTGTCACTTTATTATGGCGTTTTAAAGTTTAAACACCTTGCGGCTTGCAATTATGATTGCAGTTCAACTACTTAGGAAATAACGCTCATTAATGCTTCAAAAGTAGATTCTACTCTAGCCCTATAATTATGATTTCCTTTTCTTCTTTTAAAAAGGTATCGAAAAGGAAATTAGCGTTCTTTTAAATCAGTAAAACTATATAGTAAAATTTAAATTCAATTTTACTCCAAAGCATGGCACATAAATAAAAGCATTAAAAGGAGCTACTGTATGTTATACGTGTTAATGAAGTGAACCATCTACTAACAAACTATATCAGCATTTAAGAAGAACAACTCCATCAACATTTACTCATAATATTGACCACAAGACCAATAAGAACAAACTTCTAAAAAAAACAGATTTTGTCATTTCTGAACAATTCAATGTACCAAGTCCATACTGAAAAATATGACAATTTAATATTGTTTTTTTCATTTCGGCGCTAGACCAAATATACAAAAATTATTTATATATCTAAATGATTCGTGAGAAATTTTAATAGCTCAGTTGATTGACTATTTAAACTCTGATGAGGACTCAATTCTCACGTTATAACCCCTTACCTCAATTTTAAAAAAAAAACTTAAATGATTCACAAGGCAAACCTATAGTCTATTTTATAAAATAGATCACTCAAAAATATTGAACTGTAATTATATCTTTAATATATCAGTGATACTTAGAAATAATCTTTTTTTTTTATGTGGAAAGAAAAATTTAAATATACTAGCATGAAGCAAAATATAAATAAATAATTACCTGGAATTTTTTTATGATTGATTCAACGATCGCATACAATTCTACACGACTTCTGGGTTTTCACGACCTCTGAGTTGATCAAATCAGATTCCAAAATCCGCCGGAACAGAGAAACCAAAATGCCATCAAATTTTCGCATAAATCAAATCATCACGTTGAACAGAGATCAGCAGAACGAGGAAGAAACTGTGATCACTCCGATTAATCGTCTCTATTGGAAATCTTAGGAGAAATGGAATCAATTTCCTCTGCTAAAAGTCAATGCGTCTGCAAAAGGGGAAAATTTAGTACATTTCCAGTTCGAATAATGAGGTGAGAAGCTCTTGCCTCCAACTTTTAATCCAAAAATCTACCACAAAGAGCAGGAAGAAACAGATTTTTTTGTCAATCCGAAAATTAAATATACCTGCAAACATACAATGCTGATACAACTCCCCGGAGCAGCTTCAAGTTTCGATTAAATCAGATTTCGAAGTTCCGATTGCGAGTTTTTCTCAATGCATTGATTAAATCTCCGACACCTGAACCAGTCGTAACCGATAGCTTCAGAAACAGAGGAAGAAACTCCGATCTGCCGGAAAATACCTCGAAGAAATCGGTTCACTATCATCCATCACCGAATTCAATCAGAACTCTCGAATTTTTAATTAAAACTTACAAGAAAAAATAAAATATTGTTTTATATGCGTGTTGAGAAAAGTGAAAATATTTGGTACATTTTCATGTGCGGAGAAAGCACATGAACACCAAAGATGTTTCACTCTCTCTCTGCTAATTAGTGTTTACTGGGAATTACTGCTACTTAATTATATAAGGGGCATTGGCAGGGTGGAATAACAAAAACCAGCCTAAGAGAATCTTGTCACGTGGCGATTGAAGCGCCTTTGAGAATCTTCACCTTTCATTTGACATTTTTAACCTTGGCATTAACCCCATTTCCTCGCACTTAATTCAAATTTTGAAGTCTATTCTTATATTGTTTTTATATTAAATTTTTTATATGTAATGCTTGTATCATATATATATAATAATGTATAATTCAATATGTGAGATCTGAAGAAAGTAATGTGTGTATCGTTTTAGTCATATTTTGTGAAAGTAGAAAGATTATTTTTAATAAATTCACAACTCAAATTAAATAAGTGTATTAGAAATTAAATATATAAATAAAGCAAATACAAAAATGATGAAGATCATTTAAGTCACTAAGAAAGAAATAATTATTCATTGTTCACGGTGAGTGTCCTAACAAGGGGAATATTTAATTCAACCTACATCTTGGAGATCAAGTCCTATTAGGATCGAGTATATTTAGAGACCACATTTAATAATAACTATATCAACTTAATCAAATAGTATATATAGATATTAATAATTATTCAAAAAAGGGTATTTAAGTCATGAACCAAAATATGACAGGATAATAGAAAGAGTATAATTGAGAAAAAGACATAGAAGGGTAATTGAGGTATTAAGTAAAGTTGGCGCCAAATGTGCGGTTGCATGCAGCGGAACAGGGGTGTCTCTCGCCACCCGGCTAAAGTTTGCTCACAGACATTTTTGCCTATCTGGCAGCCAACCCAAATGCCCAAAACAAACAACAAAAAGAAAAAAAGAAGCAACACCACTTAATTAGTTTGTTCCTCATAGAAACCATGCAAATGAAAAGGTGTCATGACACATTTTTTTATTTTTTTGAATTTGAATTAACAAGTATCCTCATCAATAAATCCTCTATTCAGGCATTATTCACTTTTTATTTTTATGTGTGAATGGCTGACGACTGACTTTAAAAGTAGATCAATATTTTAGGGTTTTATTGATTTGTTTTTTTATTATTGTATTTTTTATTAGAATTTGTTTGGTTTGTTGTATTTGAGTTGAAAGTTCGAAAGGTGAGAGATAGAGCTAGACCTTAAGGTTTAATTTAAAGTCATTAGTAAATTTAACTGCATGAGTACGTGGTCTTTCATAAACCATCATTTACCTCCATGAGGTAGGAAATTAGGGCCGATAAGGTTAATGTATACTCTATCCTCTATAATTCACAAACCTCACTGGTAGGATTACATTGATCCCGAATCTAAAATTTCTTTATTATGAGTGCACTACTGGAAAAAAAAAAGGGGAGGTAAGAAATGCATTAAGTGGAATTGATCCCTATTCCTTTTGATAAATTATTAAGCTTTTAACCGAGTGTACCCTCAAGTATTTTTACAGTATGGGTGCTACTAGATAATATTAATCAATTCTAAAATTATATATATATATATATATATATATATATAAAATATCTAATTTTGTGAAAATATCACAAGTTCACGTGGCCCATAAATTACACGTACAAGGTAGTCACATTATTTATTTGGGCATGTAAATACTGGTATATAGATATTGTTTAAAAAAATTGGTAATAAGAGTGTCAATAAAACTACATGAGTGCAAACTGCAAAGTATTGTGTTGATCTGCCAATTTTTAAAAGTATCCCAATTAACAATGTCTTTGCCATAATACATTAATGACTTTTCCTATTTTCATTTTTTTGCCCCTTTATATTGTAAAAAATTAAACAGAATTAAAAGAAAAGGACCTAGAAATGTAATGAACTATACAGGGTAAAAAATGCTACGGTTAATTAATATGCAAATGAGAGAATATTTTTTAATATTTTTGGGTGTGTTCAGTAGGTGTCATGACACATTTTTTTTCTTTTTTGAATTTGAATTAACAAGTATCCTCATCAATAAATCCTCTATTCAGGCATTATTCACTTTTATGTGTGAACGACTTACGGCTGACTTTAAAAGTAGATCAATATTTTAGGGTTTTATTGATTTGTTTTTTTATCATCGTATTTTTTATTAGAATTAGTTTGGTTTGTTGTATTTGAGTTGAAAGTTCGAAGGTGAGAGACAGAGCTAGACTTTAAGGTTTAATTTAAAGTTATTAGTAAGTCTAACCGCATGAGTACTTGGTCTTTCACAAACCATCTTTTTACCTCCATGAGGTAGGAAATTAGGGGTCAATAAGGTCAACGTATACTCTATCCTCCACAATTCACAAATCTCACTTGTAGAATTACACTGATTAGAAGCGAATCTAAAATTTCTTTATTATGGGTGCACTACTCGAAAAAAAGAGGAAGTAAGAAATGCATTAAGTGGAATTGATCCCTATTCCTTTTGATAAATTATTTAGGTTTTAACCAAGTGCACCCTCACGTATTTTTATAGTATGGGTGCTCCTAGATAATATTAAATCAATTTTAAAAGTTATATATATAAGATATCTAATTTTGTGAAAATATCACAAGTTCACATGTTCCATAAATTACACGTACATTTGGCCCTGATTATTGCATATTCGCAATGATCGTAACGAAATCAAAATTTATAATAAAATTAAGCAAAACTGAAAGAAATGGTGGTACGTATATGATTGCATTTCATTTAGGGTAGAACCAGAGAAAGTTAACTGAATTAAAGATAATCCCACTCAATGATCTAGTAAATAATGTTGTAACTTGTAAGTAATGATGATGTACATATTCATATAATAAGAAACTTAATTGAAGAAGTAAAATTAAGTAATTCTCTCTCCTAATAATAATATTCCAAGTGCTTTAAAGGCAATTATAATTCTAGTGTTTATGTTTTCTAGTCCTTACCTAAATTGAACCATACTGTATTTGTACATAATTTGAGAGTTATGTCTTTAACCTATTTTTGTTTCTTCAACTCATCCCATCTCTTTTATTGTAAGTAGTAGATAAAGTTTTAATTTGTTATTGTGTTTGGAGCTCAAATCGTGGTAGGGAATATTGAAATTGTAAGATTTAAGCGGTGAAAATTATATTAAGAAGATAATTCGACCCCCTATAATTGAACAAATTTGAAGGAGAGAGTTTGAATTTCAAATATGATTTTTGTGAGATATTTAAAGCGATTAGTGGTGAAATTTGAAGTCATTTCATTGAAGATTTAGATTAGTTAATTATGAACTAGAAGCAACTGAAAATCGTAGAATTTTTTTTTATCTTTATATCTAACGATGTGCTATTCATTTAGTAATTTGCTACGGTTAATTAGTATGCAAATGAGAGAATATTTTTTAATATTTATGTGTGTGTTCAGTAGGATAAAAGATGTTTTCCAGAAAAATAAGTGAATTTCTGGATTAAAAAAAAAACTATCCTACATCCAATAGAAAAGTTATTCACTTTATTATGAAGAAACTTATTTTTCTTTTAAAAAAAAATTAGCAAAAAAACTAATCAATCGAACAGAAAAATTTTAAAATATTTTCTTGAACCGCCTGTTTAGTTTTCAAAGAGGTCACTATTTCATTTCAACCAATACATACAAAAAAGTGGAAATTCCCTCCAAAGTAGGAGCAATCGTGCAAGACATAAAAACCATTCAATTTGGTTAGAATTTAGACACCATTGTTGCCTACACGTTAGCTCAAAGTTCGACAGGAAGAAATTGGATGAAGGTTCATATAATTTTTCTTAAAAGAAAAAAGGCCAAATATGTCTTAAAAATACTCGAAATTGAGAAGACATATTTCTTTTGAGAGTAAGGTAGTTCACCAAATATTACGAGGACGATCATCATCAACACAAGCTACATTTCTAGTTTTTAAATTATCTAACCGTCTAGATAAATGCAGTCCCAAGAACTATAATTCTCCAACTAACTAGATACAGAGTGAACCCTAATAGGATCTTTATCAAAGTATCATACTTCACGTATGTTCTGTAATAACAAATGAATCTAAAGGCAAAACAAATGAGCTTTGAATTCTTGTATAAGTTGCGTCCAAACCTGCAGTGTACATGTTCTCTTCCGTGTTACAAGATGAGTGTCGTTGTAGCTTTAGTCTTGGTTGGATCTTCTTTCTTCATTAGGTCATTGCATCCAAATCGAAAATCAAGCTCCTTGATTCTGAACTTGATACCATTTTCCAACTGCAAACACCAAATTTTTTAACAGATAATGTAAGCTCACGCCTTCATGAAACAGATAACTGTGATAAGGAAAAAGTTACCAAACAGGACTTGTATTGGTAATATACGAGGAACATCTACAGAATTTAATCAAACAAGACCTGAAGTGTTTTGTATGTGATAACTCAACAGGGTTTAGATATGCAATAGCAAAATATTTAAATAGTACTCCCTTACACAAGCATATACTTTAATCAAATAAGACTTGAAGCAACGAGAGTTTCACTAACTTGCGTAGGAAATTTTCTTGAAAAGAACTCTACTAATAAAATATACGAGCATGGACTGTGACCTATTTCACTTCATTGTAAAACTTAAATTTCGGAAAATTAACTATTAAGTCAGAAACTAGAGTTACCACTAACTGCAAATATTGAGCTTTCTACAAAAATTGTGATCAAACAAATGAATATACAGCGATGTCAACTCCAGTCATTTTATTATAATATTTCTCAAAGTCAAGGACGTCTTTTGTGGAAGTGATGAGTCACTGTATCAAAACCAAAATAACTCCCTGGTCATAACATCAAGTAAAGAACTTAAATGGAAGTCAAGCTACAGATCCTAAGCTAAAAAGTCTAGCAAAGAACTTAATGGAACACGTTGCTCACTTGTAAACTCTTAAATTGTCTAAAGCTAAATAGATAGAGCTCTTTCCATGGGACTGGAAACAAGAGACCTGGGCTTTTTCATTTTTTTAACTGTTAAAAATAGGATTCTACTACAATACACCTGGAAATTTAAGATAATAAACACCATTCAAACAACAGGAACACAGTTTAGCATGTCTGAAAGAACTGCAACAATTACAGCGAGAATAAAAGATGATCATGGGCAACCCAAGTTCATTGCACACTCATTTATTTGTTGTTATTTCTACCTTATGAGCCATATAACAGCTTAGTGCAAACAAAGGCAGATCTTATATAGATCATACAATAGAGGGATATATTTGAGCAGAAAGCATCCAGATTTAATAAGAATCCGTCCAAAGACATAAGTTCCCTCACTAAATTTAAAGCATCCATGATTTTTGCATCTACCTCTAATTTCATGATGTCAAGAATATATAGGGGAACTCTTAAACTAGGACTAAGATTTAAACTTAAAATTTTAGCAGAGAAAGCATAAATTCCTCATCTAGTAGCACTCAAGCATAACAGAGAATTAATTAACACCTAACGCATGACCTCTAAGACATTGTTTTGGCACAAACAGGTGCCTGAAATAGGCAGTAACGATCCTTCATTCACAAAATCCAAGACACAAAATGCAAAACTGCTGATTGCAACACATCATGGATTTTTTAAACATGCTCATAAGCCTATACCATGGCCTTTAAATCTTCATACAAGAAAGTGTTTTTTCTTATACCTTAACGGAGAACATACGGGCGTGATTTCTGTAATAGTAATAGAAATTCTTGGTCATGAGGTTGAACCTAAAAGATCTCAAAGATAATACTAAACATTGAATCAGTTTCAATGATATTCACTTTGTTGTTTTGAGTTTAAAAGCAATGGCCTTTCAATAAACTATGAACGTGTCCTCATATATCTTCACTTAGCCATCATTGCCAAAATACATTTAAATTCACCGGTAAGTGGTTACAAGACCTAGATTAGATGGAAATTATCTTAAACTAGCAATCTATTCCTAAATTCTTGAAGCAATAGTAGTTCATAGATGAGCAAACAAACTTCAGAGCAATTAAGTTTTCCTAAAGCATGATATCTAATAGAAACACAAAGCATTAACTGACATTATTTCAGTTGTCCTTACAGGAAATCATAGTATGCAAAAATACTACTCAAAAGAAGAACTGACTAAAATCCCTTTGCCCACAGTGAATGTGAGAAGACAATAATACTTTTTGGTCAAACACATGACTATCCAAAACCAAAACATCTAATGACCTGAACAGCAAGGGAAGGGAAGGCAGGAGACTAGCATTACCTCACACTGGCAGAGATATTATGCCTGTGTTAACATGTCAATGTAGTTCAGATCATCAAAATAAGCAGATATATATTCTGCAAGGCATTCACTATTTCACTAATCATCGGAAGCTCATGATTTCCTTTTCTTTCTCTTGACCTTCTCGGAAAAACGTTTTTTTGGGTATAAAAGTACTTCAAGTTGCATCTTTGCCCAAAGGTCTTCAAAATGCTCATGAAATCCTTCCTGAAACCAATCCAAAATTTCTGGAAACAATTCTCGAGGATTATCATCCCACAACTTCCTTAGCTTGGCACAACTATCAATCCCTTTCTTCTTAATCCTCATCTTGTATATAAGATCGCCAACCCGCTTGAGGCCCAATGCCTCAGGCTTCAAAATGCTAGCTGGTGAGGCTGCCAAGAATTTCTGTACAGCTTTTAGGCAAGGAAGAACTTTGCCTTCAAGCAAGGAACTAGCAAATACTGCCACCCGGAGGAAATCATCTACGATTGGCAAACCATGCAGAGGGAGCTTCCATAGATGAGGACCAAAAGTTGGACGCACCCAACAGAGGACCTGGTCTTTCAGTGGGTCATAATAAGGTTTTGGATCTGAGAGAGGCGCAGAGAAACTGCATAGCGATGGAGCATACTTAATGAGCCAATTCTCTTTCACGCTAGTTGCTCCTTGGATATATGGCCTTTTTGTATGCAGTAGTTCAGTGTAGACTAAATATTGTGGAGCAGATCTAGAAATTGATGACCTTCGATTGAGGAACACAATTTCTTTTACCAAGCAAGCCTGATATCGAACTGCATGAACATGCATGTCAGATTCCGCTAAGGATGAAACATCCTTAATGCGTTTAGCAACCCTGTCAGCCCAGCCAGCACAAATAGCTTGGCCCAGAATCTCCTCCTCATTCAGTTGAAGAGGGCATTTATTTGAAGGAATCTTCCAAGCACATTCTACATCTTCCAAAGTACCATGAGGCCATGAGAATTTTTGCTGCGAGTCACATAGTTTGGAGTTAAAAACAAGATTAATTAGCTGCTTCCTCAACTTGGACATTTCCTCCATTGTTTTAAAATGTAACGTGTTGTCTGTGCAGAATTCCAGTGGTTTACCAGAAAGTTCAAAACATTGCAGAGCATACGCCACAGACAAAACATCACTGGTGGGGTTCGAAAATTTTGCACGAGACACTCTAGCAGTTTCTTTCAGCTTTTTTATCCTCATTCTCTCCTCTTTCCCTAAGTCTCTTCCAGTTTCTGCAGAGCCTGGTTTCTCATCCTGCTTCAAGCCATCTAGATCTTTATACTTCCCTTCAAACTCCATAAGGAAAGGATTCGACAAGCTCAAAGCTGCAGCTGCTGCAACTGCATAAGCCAAGACTGTGTTTGCGCGGGAATAATCTTTCACCTTTTGCATAATTTGGATTGCTGTAAGGAGCATACGGGAGTGGCGAGGACTCATCGGATATTGTGCCATGGCCTTACCTAGAGGTGTCAGCCTTCCATTGCTATCAAGTGCTTCAAGAACCTTTAAGCAACGCTCTGCTTCAACTAAGGCAGTCGGCTCAGGAGGAGTCGGGAAAGGGAAGTTAGCAACCTGAAATATCAATGGACACATATCAATGGGGGTAGTCTATAAAAACTAAGAGAAACAACATACAGAATCGTCTAGAAAAGAAATCCTCAACCTGCTTGACATAAGCAAGTAAAATGACCAACGAGTAATTTTACTCCTTTCTGATGGTGATAGGGTTAAGAATGTCGACCAGCCAATAGTTTTTTAAATCTATGATTTATTGATTTTTGGGTCGGGGGTGGGAGGGGGGAAAGGGGGAGGGGAGAGCCTGACAGTAGATAGAAAGCTTAAAGAACTCCTCAAAGGGCTACTTCTCACTCTGATTTTGGAACCCACAAGATTGTTTCCAACCTATGGGATCCTTGAGGGGGTAGAGAGACTGTTGCCGATAGACCCTCGGTTCGGGAATTGAGTGCAATATTACATTATAATAAAAAATAAGAAGGATGAAGAGGACAAAAAGTTCCATTACTTATCAAGACAATCATATGAAATGACAACTATTAACTAAATCGTAATATGAGCATATGTTTTTACTGTAACATAATTCAGATTAGTCCAATTACACCAAACCAGGTCTGCGTTTTCCGATAACCCCGATAAAATGAACCGTCAACAAATAGCTGAAAATATGAGCAATGCCATTCCACAATGCCGAGGACATGACTCTAGATAGGAAGGAGTGGAGGTCTCGTATTAAGGTTGTAGGTTAGTAGGGCTAGCGTGTTGTCTTCCCTTGCAAGGGTATGGGTTGTTAGCATTTGGAGTAGACCTAGCCTTATGTTGTTTACTGCGTTTCACGCATCGCATTACTTTCTTGTTGTTACTGTCTCATTTGTTGATTATACGCTATCGTTTGTATTGGCTGTTATGTTTTATTTATATCTCTCCTGTCACTTAGATTTGTTGTTCTTGAGCTGAGGGTCTCCCGGAAACAGCCTCTCTACCTCCACGAGGTAGTGGCAAGGTCTGCGTACAATTTACCCTCCCCAGACCCCACCTAGTGGGATCTCACTGGGCATGTTGTTGTTGTTGTTGTTGTTGCCATTCCACAAAAAATAATGCGTACATCTACATTGAAAAAACTCAAAAGACATACATGTTTCTGTACTCACAAAAAAAAAAAAACACAAAGGGACTAGTATTCTACTCCATAAAATCCATTAATGCAACTTGTCCAGAAAATGGAATCCTTTGACGGAATTCACAGTAACACCAAGAAAAGAGGCACTATCCCGTCACAATACATGCAATAGAATGAAAAGGAGGAAAATGCTCACACTGAACTTAGCTTATATAAAGTATCACAAAAGCTCAATGTCCCTCTACACGAGTACTTATACTTAGCAGACCATTTTAAGGTACTATCAAACAATCACTATAATTTAGACTTCCAAACAAATTAAAGATGGTGGATCTGAATGACTTGTTGAGTAGTAAAATTCCTTTCCGGGAGTCACTGCTATGAAAAAGAATCAATTTAGACAACTTAAAAAATCTGGACTTCACATTCTGTATTCCTATAACCTAACAAAGGTACTAAAGAAGCATTATAAAGGTGATAACAAAATGTGCTAGGAGGAAGGATATCCACAAAACCTATCTAAAACTTTGACAGGTCAACAGTTAGAAACTCTAAACCTCTCAGACTTTAGAGTACATGACCCAAGAACCTCAAACTCTCTGAGTAATGGACAGAAGACATTTTTAACAGATATGCTGGACTATTAGTAGCTTCCAACTGGATATATCAACTGATTTATCAGGTGTCTATTCCTAGAGAGCTCCATAAAGTGCAAATTCAAGCTTGCGTCTCAAATATTAGGAGCAAGACATGATTGGAACAGCCAGACTATGTTATGCCCTCTAGTAGGAAATTTTCTTTGCAGAAAATCTTCGGGTAACAACAGCTTGCAACAGTCAAACTGTCTAAGCAAGGTGTCGGTATTTAAAACAATTGGTCCATTAAAGAATTTTAGAGGGAGAAGATTAAATTCAGTAAGACACATATTCAATGCTGGTGTGTTTGGCAAATACTCAAAATAATAACACTTTTAACCAAGTGATGGAACATATAGGAGAATAGCCTATTTCGAACAAGATACTTGCCTTATCAATATGCATGGACTTCAGAAGTAGGACAACACCATCAACTGGTACTTTCAATATTTCCGCATTTGAGAAGTCAAAGAACATGTCATTGAAGACTGCAGAAGAATAAAGACGATAACAGTGCCCAGGACCTGTTCTTCCTGCCCTTCCTGCACGCTGAGCAGCTGAAGCCTTACTTATAAATTGTATTTCATATGCTTCCATACCGTTAGAAGAGTTGTACTTTTTGACCTTTTCTCTGCCTGTGTCAACCACATATTTTATACCAGGAATGGTCAATGAGGTTTCAGCCACATTAGTGGCAACAACAACTAGGCGTTCTCCTTCCTTGACCTCTTCAAACACACGAAGCTGTGCGGATGCCGGAAGCATAGCATAAAGAGGTAGAACACACATTGGACCAGCACAAGTCCCGTTAGCCCCAATCCTAACCTTGCTTAACAGAGATTCAGATTCATTTGAGGCCGTCCCTTCTTCAGTGATAGGAACAAGTTCCTTTCTGCAGGAATCAGGTTCTGACGTCCTTTTACCGGCCAAAGCTTCAAAAGCAGCCTTCAGTGACGTTAGGCTTCCCTCCTCACCTAAGACATCTACCTTACCATCAGAGCTTGGATACTTCTGGTTTAGCAGCCCTGCATCATCATCACTATAAACATCCAAATCACTATCATCTGCTGAATCATACGAAATTTCTGAGTCATCTTCATAAGATTCACCATGATCCTCATCATAGGAATTAAAACGTTCAGTTATCTCATTTACGGAACTCCTTTCAACATCAAATGCCTCACTTATCTCCTTGTCAACCTTCACCCTGATGGCATTCCCTTCAGATGCCAAAGATAACTCACTATGATCTTTGGAAGCTCTATCAACTATCTCTTTAGAAGCTTTGCGCAGCTTTTGACACAAGAATTCAACTTCCCTTTGCCCTGTCACAAACACAAGTATACCACCAGGTGGCAATCTTTTGTGAATTGACAATATCTTTTTATACGCTTGGCCAACATAGTCCACCATCTCAGTTCTCTTAGAGAAATGAATAGTTACTGGGTATTGGCGAGTAGGGACTTCCATTACAGGGGGAGGATCACGGAAAATTTTTCTGCCAGACATAAAGTCCTCAACTCGAAGTGTAGCACTCATCAGCACAAGTTTCAGTGGATAAACTCTCTCTTCAGGGATTATTGTTTGTCCTGAAAGAAGCTTCTTCTGTTGCTCCTCATATTCTTTCTACAGAAAAAAACACAAATAATAGAAGTCAAATTAGTAAAAAGGGGAGAGAGAGAGCAGGAGAGAAACATAGAGAACAGGAGTCATTAGATTAACCACTAATATTTTAAAATTATGAAATGACAACAGACTGCATGGAGATAGCAAACCATTTTCTCACCTGACGCTCTCTTAGTATACGTGAAAGCATACCGATTAGTATATCAGTGTTCAAGCTCCTCTCGTGAGCCTCGTCCAAAATTAATATAGAGTAACGCCTTAAAAGAAAATCATTCTGCATAAAAGGTGGAGGGTAGGTACAAAATATCATCATAAGAAGATTATATGAACTTGCTCAACTAAATGAAAAATCAAGAAAACTAACAGCATGAAATTCAAATTGCTCAAGGGAAAGAGTGAGAAGATAGCAACAACTAAATCTTTGCAGTTGCATCACTTTTAGTTTTCCGTTATTGCATAATATATCATAGTTCATAGGAGTCTGCCCTTCAAAGACAACCCTAACAAGCCAGTTTCTAAGACAAGTAAGATGAGTGATCATTTCGGTATTGCTCCAAATAACAAATATTTATGTCATTCATTCTCTGTCTCCCTCTAATAAACAAATAGAGATAACCCTACAAGTCCAATCCATTGGAAACAGCCTTTTTAAAAAAAATAAAAATTAAAAGAAGTCTGTACAACTTCAAAAGAATCAATCTTTATGAATCAAGTAACATTTAAATAAAGGGTGCAGCCTCTTTGAGTGAAGAAGAGAAAGGCCTTGCGCATATAGTCTTGATCCATGTTTGCCGCCCTATGCTAATCATTGTTTCATTTCAACTATTGTTTGTCCCAACTTCATAGAGCTAAGAGCATATCCCAAAATTCATAAAACTATCTACCAGTCAAAAAAGTAACCCCAACATCTACCAGTTTATGCAATTAGAATTTTAACTCATATCTGAAAAGCAAGGTCGACAATGCGTGTGTTTGTATTTGATGCTCACAAAGCACAACTTGACAAAGAACAAAAGAAAACCAGATTGAAGCATCCGCAATGGACAACATGGAGCATGAATTCAATATCTCATGTAACTTGACATTGTCCAAACCAAAGAAGTAGCTTCATTCAGGAGACACTGAATTCAATTGGAACCTTAATCCTTTCCTTCTAATGACACAGAAAGGATATTTTCATACATATAAGAACCTATTGTTTATAGGAAAGCATGAAGGAGTAGTTGAGATTTGGTTTTATGTCCTTCTGTGAATTGTTCAAATAAACTTAAATTGATTCAAAGTGTATATGTTAAGTTTCTTTCAACATTATTCGACTTAATATGCAAATTACAAAAATGTCTAGGTGTGCCTAATCATTATTCTCAAAAAGATTATTTCTCCCAAAAATAATTATATTAATAATTTTGTAATGAGGCCTCACAACCTGCAGCACAATAATCATCTCACAGCAGAAGGTTAAAAACAAGAACAGAGGGATTATAGTTGCATTCACAGACATGCTCTGAACTGCATCCCAGTTTTAAAATTGATCCCGCTTCTGAGCTTTGCTTGGCCATTAAACTGGAACCAATGTTTTTTCATGTTATCTAAACAATCAAAGGAGATGCTCATCCAAAAATTAACTTCTAAGCAGAAGCTCATAGGGCTAAGATTTTCCATTATTGGATTAAAAATGGATCTGAATTGAGTGGAATGGAGATAGTGGATTCATATAGCCAACTCCAGCTAGTTAGAAATGAAGGCATAGTTGATTGATTGAAACGTCTCTGTGGCTTCTTTTAAAGTAAACTTTATGAGGTTACAATTCTTTCACTATTTACTGTATTGCCCTAATTTTCTCAACCTTTTCTTAAAGATTTAGCACTGAAATGGTTTGCACCCCTTTAAAGAGTTGGAGACAATATGTGCAAAAGGATGATAGTGAGGACACAATACACAACACTTAAAAGGTAGGAACAAAGATTCAATTCACCTAAAATTAATACTGAAATCTTACCTGCAGTTCGCGAAGCAAAATTCCATCAGTCATGAACTTTATGGAACAATTGTCTCCTATCCTCCTGTCATGTCTAACTTGGAAACCGACCTCTTTGCCAAGACGAACACCAAGCTCAAATGCCACTCGCTTGGCAGTTGCAAGTACCGCAACACGGCGTGGTTGAGTCACACCAATAATACCACCACGAGCATTGGAATGATTTGAACCATAGCCAGCTTCATAAAGGAACTGAAAGATACCAAACAAAAAGCAAGAGATAAAACCACTAAAACAAAACTGGAAATTTAGAAAATACAACTCGTTATCACCAATGGAAGGAAAAGGAAGCATATAGAAAAACAGAATATCTCACCTGTGGAACTTGGGTTGTCTTACCACAACCAGTCTCACCACAAACTATTACACAAGTGTTGTCATTTATAGCTTCCATTATCTCCTGCTCCATCATGACTATCGGCAGATTGCTCCTGTTATTTTCAACCTCCTTTGGTCTTGAAACATGCACCACAACTGGAGTTGTTAAATCTCTTTCTGGAAGACAGTTAGCTGAGTTGGTACTATTGCTCAGGATGGCATTTTGAACAGCCTTGGCAACATCCTGCTCGATATGAAGAGACAACACAGAACACAGATGGCATGCATATGAGAGAGCCTTAATGAAAATTAGGCACTGTATCTATGGTTACCACAAACTAAAAGGATGTATAAACAGAGAGTTAAGCAATACCGTTGATTTCCTCCTTTCCTCATTATGACAATCATGAATAGGAAGGTGATTTTGCTGATAATCTGAGTTTAGGCATTCAGCAGTTCTATCCTCTTCTTGCTTGCTTGGCACAGAAGTATCTCTATCGCATACTAAAAGTTCACTATGACAAGCCAACTCTTGAGGAGACCCTGGTGTAATGGGTGCATCACTTGGAACTCCACCTTCTCCTATGGAGGACTGCCAAAGATTGCCATTGACTATTGGACTCAGCTGCATTTCTTCAGAATCATGCAAGACCTCACTAGATAGGTCGTCGACAGTCCTCTTCTTGACTGGTCGATCTCTATGTGGCACATCTAGCCCTGCCCTAGAAAACTGTATTTCTCTTCTACGCTTTTCTCGGTTAGTTTCACCCTACCACATTACAGGACATGCTTTTAGATCTAATGTCGGATCAGTCAGATATAAAGTATAATCGAGATGGAATACACAAACCTGACCCAAGTTCCTTGAAGACCACATAAGTGAATAAACATCATCTTGGATCTGGTGCTTCCTGAAATATGAATTAATCATTCTCAGGAAATACGCTCTTGAATCCTTAAACGTCAAAAGTTGTTCAAGTAAATGAGGCAGTTCTTACTTCAAGGTTTTAATGCTTTCTGCTAAAAGTACCGCCTTCTCCTTGTCTTCCTACATTTGTCAAGTCTGAATTAGTTGAAGTCCAAAATATACATGAAAATTTAAGTACTACAGAAGAGAACAATGAGATTTACCTCGAGTTTCTTCAACTTTTTTTTCTGCGATTGGCTTAACTTAATACTATTATTCTTAGGCTTAAGCTTTTTGGACACCTGATCAAATATATTGAAACAATCAATAGTCGTCTGCAAAGACTGATTACATGTACAGGATATTGATTATCTATTTATACCTGTTCCTTTTCTTTCTTCTTCTTCTTTTTCTTATCCGGCAATATAAGTGCATTGCTGTCTTGATCATTCTGGCTATTAAGAGAATAAGAATCAACATATTTTACCGTTAATAAGCACACAAAAGATTCTAAATTTACATTCTCAACTGAAAAATAGAAACAACAATTGCTTAATCAGAAATTGATTACCTCCAGTTGTCTGTATCGAGGTTCATATTTGCACTGAACTCCATTATCACGACCAAACATGCAGCCACACAGTAATCTCAATGGCAAGGGCGGCTCTAGGGTAAGGCAGGCGAGGCAAGAAAACTTTACAAAACTAAAGGGAAAAATAATTAACTAGAATTAGGCAGAATAAGAAATAGTAAAAAACGAGCCCATTCAGAAACTCGAACTCAGGTAGAGAGCATTAACGGAGCTCCGACGAAAGACCTCAAACTCCAAACGGATTCCGGTTGCTGGATTTTGGGTGTTTAACGGTGGTTCTGAAGGGTGAGTTTATGGAGCTGGTAGAAAACATTTGCGCCAGGAATTGCGGCTACGGCGGGTACAGGGTACGTTTTTTGCATATTCGGGTCGGGTCAGGTCAGTCGGGTTAATATATGTGGGTATGGTTTTTAAATGGATGGGTATTTCAACCACAATAGAGGACTGTAGATGACCTAAGTCTTAAACTCATGGAGCAAATTTCCAAAGCACTTTCAAATTAAATTGAGTGGCAAAATTAAATTTAATCCGTTCAAATCGTTTAAGTTTGGGTAGGACTTATTTCAATTCAACTTAATTTAGTTGATTAAATATTAAGTTAATATGTAATCCAAATTTTGTCAAATTTTTTTAAAAAAACTTTTTAAAAATTTAATATGTTATATATAGCATAATAAAGAAAAAAATATTTTTTTGGTACTAATATATTTTAAAAGAATAAATAAAATAATGAAACTTAGTAAAAATTGGGTAGGGTTGAGTCTTGACCCGTTCTATAATCCATATCTGACCCGTTTTGATCCAAGCAAATTTGGATTGAATTGAAGTCGAGACTTGTTTTTATCTTGACCCATTATGATCTATTCAAATTTGACCCAATCCGTCCATGTCACCCCTAGTCAAATGTCAATGGCATACATTTGTAGATTATTGTGATACAAACATAGTATAATTTGTGCCGTGAAAAAAATGTGTTATTTTAGTAGGCATAGCATGTTGTGCTTTTTACGCTATTACTTATAAGATTTTATAATATAAAAATACAAATTTATGACATGAAAAACTGTTTGTTATTTCAGTGTTTGAGGTAGTTTTTGTCTTTTTTTTTTTTTTTACTCTACCTGTTGAAGGGTAATTAAATACCTCTATTTAATGGACAAAAATTTAAAGTAAGGTCATTTGTGCGAATACCTTGCAAATATATCCTTAACATCTTATTCCCGAGCCCATATTTTATAGAGGATACTTTTGAAGGTTATACATTATTGGGCCGTAAAAGTATTTCGAGATTTTGGCCCACATATAGGCTTTAAAACGATACTATATTCTTCAAAATTGATTCTCCTTTCAGTCGACTATCCAAAATTGATCCTAAGAAATATCGTCAAAATCGACTTAATTTCATTTTGTATTTCAAAAAAAATACTTATTTTCTTGAATGACATCTTTTCTTCCTTTGGACAGTTCAATAGCTATATAGTCAATACACATGTAACTTAAATTAATTCTACATTTGGCAACTTTGATTTCTCCATTTATACTAAAAAATTTTTTTTAAAAAGGTAACATATATAATGGGGACATTAATTATTGATTTTGTAAGATTTATGTTAGTGAAAACTTACAAGATAACAAAAATACAAGATTACAATTGAAAATAAAAATGAAGAAATAAATCTCTTCAGGCTGAGGCGCGGATATCTCGCTCTCTTTAAGGAGATTCAAGCCCATTGCAGCAAATGTTTTCACCGGTCCAGCAGTAGTCCTTCTTGACTTGTCCCCTCCAGGATACAACAGCCTAATCACAAAATATAACTCAACAACTCTAGACAAGAGTTGAGTCCAAAGCTCCATAAAAAGAACACATCCCTTCAACTAATAAGAACTCTCTTTTTGACTAACTCTTTCACTCTATATTTTTCTTATGTGTTGTGTCTCCCAAACCAAATGAAGACCACCACTATTTATACTAGAAGAAGTCTTCCTAGCAATGAAAAGGAAGATAATGGTATAGTAAATAGTGAAGATAATGATCTTAGGAGTTACATAGGTTACAAGGTGTAATGGAGGAATAATTTTGGAGAAGTAATTGTGTGGACAACAAATGCACCAACGTGCAAATGCAAAACTGCCCAATGTGTTGACCT
>NW_006238936.1:3253819-3255870 GCF_000226075.1 Solanum tuberosum | reverse complement strand
TTTTACTCCAGAGTCGTAGTGGTCTCAGACTTGAACTATGACTGCTTGAGGGAAATAAAATATCACTGCTCACACATAATAATCAAGGTGTTGACATGAGCTTTAAAAGCCAGGACGTTATGGCCATGTGCTATCCTGGTTTCATGAGTGCTTTTGAGAATAAGCCAATTCTCATAGGAAGCGACCTACTTCCACACATCACATAGTTGAAATCTGTCGAGAGTGCTCCTGTAAGCTTAACACTCCACCCATACGGGCTACAGATATTCATTAAGAATTTTATCAACTCAACCTTCACAAGTAATACAGGAAATAATGCACTCACATCATAGGGAGGGAATAAAAAGATAGTGCATTTTTTCACAAGAAGTCATCATATGATTAGTTTTTCCCTTTGAACCTGGTTATAGGATCTCTAGTCCCCAGGTTGGGTTTCCTCATATATGACTCAATGATTTATAGGCTTCAATCACATCTCCCTCGATGTGCTTCAGACCTTTTCTCTTGTTAAGGCCTTAGTTAAAAGATTTGCAAGATTATCACAAGATTTGACATAATCAACATTAATGGTACCATTTGTCAAATATGATCTTACATTACTGTGTTTCCTCCTTATAGGTCTAGATTTACCGTTGTAGTAACGACTTTGAACTCTACCAATCGCAGCGGTTCTATCACAATGAATTAAAATAGGAGGAATTGATTTTTCAAAATAAGGTATTTGAAATAACAAATCTCTCAACCAATTCGCTTCCTCACTAGCTGAAGCTAAAGCAATTAGTTCAGCCTCCATGGTAGAGTTAGCAATTATAGTTTGCTTTTTTGATCTCCAACAAATAGCACCACCACCTAAAGTAAATACATAACCAGTGGTAGGACATAATCAGTGGTAGAATAGGAATCACCTGATAATGTGTTCCAATCTGCATCACTAAAGCCTTCAAGCACAACATGATATTTTTTATAGAACAAACCACAGTTTTTCGTTCCAATTAAATATCTCATAACTCTTGTTACAGCATGCCAATGTTCATTACCTGGCTTGCTTGTAAACCTGCCAAGTACTCCTACTGCATATGCAATATCAGGCCTAGTGCAATCAGTCACATATCTCAAACTTCTGATTATGCTAGCATATTCCTTTTGATTTATTACATCATTTTCACTTTCAACAGGAAATAAGTGAACACTTGAATCAAAAGGAGTTGCAACATGCTTGCAATCAAGAAAATTATATTTTTTCAATATTTTCTCAACATAATGTGACTGGTCAAGGAAAATTCCATCACATGTTCTTGTTATTTTTATTCCAAGAATAACATTTGGCTCACCAAGATCTTTTATATCAAAATGGCTTCTAAGAATATTCTTAGAATCATCAATAACATTCATGTTAGAGCCAAAGATTAACAAATCATCAACATATAGGTAAATAATCACATGTGAATTATTCCAAGACTTATGATATATGCACTTATCACACTCATTTGTTTTAAAACCATTTTCAATCATGCAAGAATCAAACTTTTCATGCCATTGCTTAGGTGCCTATTTCAAGCCATATAGGGATTTAGTAAATTTACATACTTTGCTTTCTTGGCCTACTCCAACAAAAGACTCGGGTTGATCCATATAAATTTCCCCATTTAGGTCTCCATTTAAAAAAGCAGCTTTTACATCCATTTGATGAATTTGATATATAAAAATGCCAGCCATAGCAATTAAAAGTCTTATAGATGTAATTCTTGTTATCGGAGAAAAAGTATCAAAAAATTCTAGGCCTTCTAGTTGTTTAAAACCTTTTGCAACTAGCCTAGCCTTATATTTATCAATAGATCCATCCGGTTTCAACTTTTTTCTTAAGACCCATTTGCAACCAATAGTTTTACAACCCGGTGGTAAATCAACTAACTTCCAAGTTTTATTAGAAATCAGTGATTCCATTTCATCATTTACAGCCTCTTTCCAAAAAAAGAATCATGTGAAGATAATGCTTCTTTCAAAGTGAGAGGATCGTCTCCAACATTAAACACATAAAAAACAGGACCAAA
>NW_006238936.1:3252143-3253068 GCF_000226075.1 Solanum tuberosum | reverse complement strand
CATTGGGATTAATCCTAAACTACTCATGATTCCAACATAACGGTCATTAATATGACACAAACGAGCATGCCAAAAATTGTTAGAAGAAAGCATGTAAACATAAGTAGAAGTTTTATTCATTTCAACATTCAATTTGAACATCCATCACATGCATACCCCTTTCCCACGAAAATACCCTTCTTCACTATTACATATTGATCAGATTCAATAATCTGTTTAAAGCCTGTTTTATTAAGATAAAAACTAGACATCAAATTTTTCCTCATAGAAGGAGTATAAAGTACATCTTTCAAAGTTAATACCATTCCAGAAGTAAAACACTATTCGACATTTCCCTTTCCAAGCACTTGAGTAGTGTGAGCATCACCAAACATGATGGTTTTGGGCTCCTCAAAATGAGTATATTTCTTAAACCAGTCTTTGTCATAACAGACATGACGGTTTTCACCAGAATCAACCCACCATCCATCAACATTCTCAACCATGTTTATGTCGGTAATCACCGTTACAAAAGGTTCTTCGGTAACGTTTTCCTGAAGGTTAGGACCACGTTTCCGAAATCTGCAAAATCGAGCAATATGCCCACTCTTGCCACAAACAAAGCATGGTCCCTTGTCTTGAACTTGTTGATTTTGTGTTTGGTTATTTTCACCATTATTTTTCTTGGGAGGTCTACCATAATTTTCTTGAATTTTTTCTTCTTAGGCTTCAAAGAAGTATTTTTGTGAGATTCAGGAGTAGCATTATTTGAAGTAATTAAATGTACCTTCGTTGTGATGCTGTTCTCTTCTATTTGTAAAAGTGCATCTTGGCCCCTTGCCTCTTCTTCCATGCGGATTTTCATTATCAAGGTTTCAAGAGAGGTTTCCTTTTGTTTGTGGCGCATAGTTTTTTGAAATTCCTTCAAAGAAGGTGAAAGTTTATC
>NW_006238936.1:3249991-3251249 GCF_000226075.1 Solanum tuberosum | reverse complement strand
TCACAAACCAAATGAAGACCACCACTATTTATACTAGAAGAAGTCTTCCTAGCAATGAAAAGGAAGATAATGGTATAGTAAATAGTGAAGATAATGATCTTAGGAGTTACATAGGTTACAAGGTGTAATGGAAGAATAATTTGGAGAAGTAATTGTGTGGACAACAAATGCACCAACGTGCAAATGCAAAACTGCCCAAGGTGTTGACCCAACGTTCAGTGGAACGTTTTTGTAACCAAAATATAATGGGCAATAATGCCTATGAGCATTGATAGGTGAGTAATGTCATATATGCCTCACCAACGGATGCAATGTAAGAATGCCCACTAACACTCTTTTAACTCAAAGTAAAGCAAATTAATATATTAAAATAGTAATATTAAAATGCTAAACCAACAATTTATCCAATAATGCAACGTAACGTACATAATAAAAACCTTAACAAATAAAGACCATTAATTCCTAGTGCTCAAAATTTTTTGAGTGCCTTTAAGTTTGCTGTCCATCAAAGAGGAACACATCATTTCTGTAACTCTTTTTGTTGAGAGGATTCAGTTAACTTTCTATTTTTGATGCAACATCACTACAAACATGCGATAATTAAGGGCTATTTATTTATTCGTTGCAACTCTACTATTACACAAACAATAGTTACGTTTTAACTGTGAACCCCTCAGTTACTAAGTCAATCTCCAATCTTATATTTAGGAGATTCAAAATTCATAAATATACATTAAAAAAAAATTAGAATGCCTTATATATATCATGTATTTTTTTGTCGAGAGGATTCTAGTAACCGCCTTGGTACCTTTTAAATCCGTCAATACACCTCAGTATCAAAATTTGGAATCAGTTATATGAATTTCTACTTCTTTATTTAAACTTGTTTTGAAATATGATTGATTCACCAAAAATTCACAGGTTTTATGTTGTCCACTAGCCTATCGTAACCCTTCCTCTTTATTTGTGTAAGAGCAAACTGGGGGCTAAGACCATTTTATAATTCCTAAATTAATTTTAATTTGTTTGTCTTACTTTATTCTTTTTAGTCCGTTTAAAAAAATGTCTCTTTCCCTTTTGATAATTCTTTAATTTTTACTTTTCACATGATATGTTTATATCATGATCATAAAATAAAATGGTGTTTTAGTATATTTTAGGGATAAGGATCTGAAAAATATCCCAACTTTGGTCGAATTTGCTATTGCGATACTAAACTTTCATGAGGACCTATTACCTCCCTAGACTATTTAATACC
>NW_006238936.1:3245418-3249383 GCF_000226075.1 Solanum tuberosum | reverse complement strand
AACTATTTAATAGTATATTTTAAAGGTATATATGTGCCCACGTGGACATATTACTATTTATAATTTTGTATTATTTTTTATGTCCATGTGGGCAAATATATATGTTTAAAATACGGTATTAAATAGTCTAGGGAGGTAATAGGTCCTCATGAAAGTTTAGTATCGCAACAGCAAATCCGACCAAAGTTGGGGTATTTTTCAGACCATTATCCCTATATTTTACATATCCTTAGTTTAAGATCACGAGATTATAAAGGTATTTTTTTATAATTTTTTAAATTTTTTGTCAAATTAAAATTAGATAAATAAATTGAAACCGGTGAGTATTATTATTTAATTTTTTTTAATAAAAAAAGTAAAAGAAAACGAGATTAATTTGGACGGTCATTAGGATAAGGTTTAGGTCGGCCAAACTAAATAATGTCCTTTATTCAACCAATAAATAAAAATGATTCATGTCAATTTCATGAAGGGAAAAAGTAAACTTTATGTGATAAAGATAGTTTGTCCATATTCAGAGAACAAGAATTATCCAATTAAAGTGTAACACGATAACTTAGCAATATAATTTGTTTGTTCTGATCATAGTGTGGCAATTTTGGGAAATTTTATTGGACAAACTCCAAGGCATGGTAAATTTATATGCTTTTGCACTTTTTCCTAATTGAAGTCTATTCATGCTTCACTAACTTCTTTTTATATAAAAAAAACAATAAAAAACTTCAATACAACATCGGTAGACCTTTTTTCGAATTTTATTATAGTTTATTATGTTGTTTAGTGACAACTTGTACGTCCAATATTTATAATTGAAAAGATATAAAAAGATCAGATTTGTTATATTATATGCTTCATATCAATAAGGGCATTAATAAAAGTTTTTAGTTATTTAACCACTTGTAATAATTTTGAATCAGAATCAATTTTAGTAAACATGCATGTGGAGAAAGTAGCTATGGTGTGCATTATTAGAACGAAATCGAAAAATGAAATAGGACAGAAACTATTTTGCTATTTGGCTTGGGTTTTCCATTTTTGATTTGGTTTCGGATTAAAAATTTAAAAGTTTTTGGTTTCTTAGTTCTATAATAAGTAAAAAAAAATCAACTAGCATTAAATAATATACCTACATTCTGCTTTAATAAAAATATTAGGTGGAGCTTGTTCTTAGCTTGTTGATTAATTGCATTATGCTTTTATTGTAGACTATGGTATGAGTGTTTGACTATTATCACATCAGATGTGTATTATTACTATTATTTATTAATAGTATTTACGGTTTTCATCATGTGAACTAAATTTAGAAAATATATTTAAGAACCTTAACAATTAACATGGTAGTATTTTTCATTCTTTATAATTGCTATTTTTATTTTGTCATTTAAATATGTCACTATTTAATTATATTAGATCCATATTCACTTATCAAGAAATCGATTCAAAAAGAAAAAAATCGAACTAAACTAAACTAAATTTATTTGAAAATTGAACTTAATAATGCAAACCAAACTGAAAAAATGGAATGTACATGACCCCTAGGTGCGAGACTGAAGAGAAAAGTACATCTATCAAGATTAGATAAATGATCAAATACTTGATTTTCTTTTCATAGTAGTTAGAAAAATACTCTCTTCCGTTTTAATTTTATTTTCTGTCAAACTTTTCTTTATTGTATTAAATTTCATGTCAAGTTAAAATATGATAAACAAATTAAAAGAGGACATACTAGGATAACCTTATTATTGTATGGTATAATTTTTTTCTTTTGGTCAACTATGATTCAAAAATGTTAAAGTTTACATGTCCACCATGAACATTAGAGTGAAATTTGCGCAATTTTATTTAGTTTAAGAGTAATTTTTTCTTATAAAATATGTTCACGTATTGGGAAACTTCTGCTATTATATATCAACAAGGAAAAATCTAATACTTATTGATCACGATAATGATATATTGACCCCCAACTATTAATAGATGGCAAATCTGAATTATTTCCCAAAATTTAAAGAAAAAATTGGTCCTTTTTTCCAATAAATTATATGGAGTACAAGGAGTAACATTTTTGGCGTATGAGGCCAAAAAAGTTGAAACAATTTTGGCGTATGTATTGGTGTTTCTCGTTGTTTTAGGTACAATGAACTTGAACCAACGGGAAATAGAGATAATATCTCATATGGTCATTCAACAGTTTTTTTAGAAAGTCATTAAACTATGTATAGTTTTCTCAAAAAGTCACTCAATTTTATTTTGTAACTCAAAAGTCACTTAATTAAAGATAATTTTCTTAGAAAGTCACTTAACTATTAGTATTTCACTTAAAAAATCGCTCAAACAATTTAGATGATTTTTTCACTAAATTTTATTGAACTAATTTTTTTAATTTTAAACTAAATTTTAAGTAATAAAAAGGTACCAACTATTTCTTAAAAGTTATTGAGTATATATTGATTAAAGATAAAATCCATCAAGGTGCATACTGGTAGATCTAATTTTTCCTATTTTGATTTTTTAAAATAGAAACTCAATATATATCGTCTAATACATATTTCATTTATCTTATTGATTTTTTATCGTCTCCTTTTCTTCATCAGTTTTTCCCCTTTTTATTGCTGCTTCTACTTCAATATTTAATTATTGCTCCCCTCCTTGCTGCTTCACCCAATACAATTTTGATTTGAATATTTTTAAATAAATAATGGGTACCTTTTTATTTGATATAATTTTTTAATAAATAATGAGTACCTTTTCATTGGTTTAAAAATTGTTCTAAAAAAATAATTAACTAAAAAAATATTTAAATTAATTGAGTGACTTTATAAGAAAATTGTCTTTAGTTGAATGACTTTTGGGTTATAAAATAAAGTTAAGTGACTTTCTAAGAAAATTATGCATAGTTGAGTGACTTTTTAAGAGAACTATGCATAGTTGAGTGACCATATGAGATATTATCTCCTAGAAATATGGTTGGAATTATTGCTTTGTTTCATAACTCACAAGCAATGTGAAGGAGCTTTCAATGAATTCATTTGACAAAAATATGAATAGTGGTTAGTGAAGAGCATGACCACTCAACTTGGAGATTAAGTCTTCCAATCACTTTTCATGTGACTTTTAGTTTCTTTTTTCCCTGTATTTATCTTTTTTTTCCAGAGGTGGTTCTTGGACGTTGATCGTGCTGATAAAGTCTCTTATTGATTGGTGAAAAGAAAAGAAAAAGTTACATATAATAAGGTGTAGTGGTACTCTTAATGATGTGAGATCTTTTAGGGATCGGCTTGTGCAAGCATGACCCCTAATTTTTCAACCCCTAATTGTTAGCCGAACAATAAAAAAAGATTGAAGAAATGAAAGCAGAAGAAGAGCAGGAATTTGGGAGGTGATATTAGGATCGATCCATTTTGATAATACAGGGATATCCTGCACCAATGTTTTTGTAGTATGAACTTATCACCATGATATTATAAAACGTCAATCATATTTTTCAACGTGACATAGTAATTTGCATGACTTTTTAACATCCATTGACAAAGACTTCTTTTCCTTTAACCAATAAAATAAAACAAAACATGTAGACTTAGATAAGAAAGAAATAAGTTGATTTGAGAGTTAAAATTAATTCAAGGAGTTGAGATTGAAAGGTCAAATTTAGAGCCGTCAAATATGGGTTAGGCCCGTTGGGCCGGCCTGGCCTAACCCGGGATTTAATAGGGCTGGGCTAAGATTTTGGAGCCCATTTATGAAAAGGGTTTTTTAGCCCGGCCTGAATAAGTCTGCTGATCTATAGGGCTCGAGAAATATAGGTAGGGCCGTCCCGTGGGCTAAATAAAAATAACTTAAAAAATATAATATAATATTAAAATTTAAAATTAAAGAGATCCAAACTCAAAATCTATTTAAAGTTTTTTAGGAAATCACTAAGTATAGAAGTTGCATCCACCATGAAAATGTCCAAACACTTGTTGCTA
>NW_006238936.1:3194248-3245153 GCF_000226075.1 Solanum tuberosum | reverse complement strand
TTATAATTTATTTTAATAATTATAGAAAAAATATAATTTTTTAAAAAGTGGGCTAGCCCGGCAAGCCTGTAGCCCACGTACTTGTGGGCTGGGCCGACCATTTTCTGGCCCACACTAAAAATGGGCTAGCCCGGCCTGACCCGTAAAATGTCAAAGCCTGTATGGGTTAGCCCGGATGGGGTGGGCTAGCCCATATTGACAGCTCTAGTCAAATTAATTAATGTCAGTATAATCCCCTAATTTTTCCCTCTTTTTGGTTCACTTTGTATTAGACAAAAACACATCCTAGATTATTATTTCTAACAGGACAACGTTATTTTTAGGAGAGATTTAGTACTTCATAGTTTACTAGAACTATACAAAGAGGAAATACAGAAAAGGAAAACATTAAAAAGGAAGAGAATCAATCAAAATTATCTACTTAATATATGGAGACTAATTAATAAAGGAACCATTGATAAGTTGAACATTTGTCAACTATTTTCGCAACAAAATAGTAATGACAAAGACATTCTTGTGTTGATTTATCAAATTTATCGTTTGATATTTGATTAATTCAGATTCATATAAAAAAAATTATTTTTCAATGGTAAAATAGTGTCTACTGAAAACTGCTTTGGCTAAAACGTTATATCTCATGCTAAGGTCACGCTTAGAAAATCACTTAGTGGGGCTCCCAAAAATACTAAAAAATGTTAGGTATGTGAGTAGGTGATATAGTAGGAGGGCGCAATTAATATTGGAGCCAATACAAGATGTTAATAAAGTCTATAATTCCTAAGGAACCATACAAACATTTTAAAAACTAGTAAACAACTTTTCATATGTTGCAATCGAAAAACAAATTAACAACCCCCCCCCCCCACCATCCACCACTCCAAAAAAAATAAACCCCCCCCCCCCCCCCAAACCCGACCCTCCTTTGAGATGGATATATACAATAAAATTTGCTTAAATCCTACAAAAAATTGAGAAGAATTAATAAATTTTAAATTTTAATTCCGCGTAAAAAGAATACTCAAAATAGAATATAATTAGTACCTAAAGAAGGGTCAGAATATGAACTGTGTATCTTGTGTGCTTTGATGTTTTTGGTACATCAAATATGTGGTGTTCCCAATCTCTACTGCTGAATTCTTATCTTCACTCTCAATTTTTGTCCTTTTGAGCTTGTTGTCTCCTCAAATTTGGCTTATTTTATTTCTACTTTTGAGAATGCATTTTACCAATACTCCCTCCGTTTCTAATTACTTGTCCATTTTTCTTTTTATAGTTGTCCCTAATTACTTGTCCATTTTGACAAATCAAGAAAGAACAATTTTTTTTTACCTATTATACCCTCAATTAAATGATTAATTACTTTGAAAAATATAGAACTTTTCATTCACTTCATAATTAATAGGGGTAAAATGATAAACTCACTATGTCATTAATTGTTTTCTTAATTGGTGTGTCAATTCAAAAGTAGACAAATAATTAGGGACAGAAGGAGTATTAATTAGGCCATGTTTGGATATAAATGCATCAATTTCGACATTTCACATTGTTATCCAGAACATCCCAGAAGGATAGATGAGAGGAGACGTTTGTCCATATATTTGTTTTTCCTTTGCTTTCTAACTTTTTTTTTTCTTCCTTTTTTTAAAAAAAGAAAAAATATTTAGTTATACATTGGTTGAAGAGTTTTGACCTTTTCCAAATACTACTTCAATTTTCATTTACCCCTTTTCAACTTAACTTTACATATATATATATATATATTTTGAAAAGAAATATTACATTTTTATGTCCAAACATTTTGTACATGACTGAAAGTCGACATGTAATATATATATATTAGACTTTAAACACTTTAAATGAATTTTTTTATTTCGCATTTTATCGGCTTAGGATCTCCAATGTTAGATTCGTCAAAAATACATTTTTGACGTGAGTGATTAAATTGTTACGTGAATAGTAACTTAAAAAAATAGTAGTATTTAATATGAAATCTTAAATCAAATTATGGTGATTACATTGATGTTCTTGAAATTGTATGATTAAATGATCCAAGAATATTAGGTCACTGGAATATTCTGAATTCCTCAAAAACTAAGTTGATTGTGGAGGAATATGGATAGTGGGACAGTCGAAAAAACCAATTTATTTTTTTAACTTATCATCTGCAGTTGTTATAATTCCAAAAAAAAAAAACAAAAAAAACAAAACAAATGATGTTGCATTATAATGGCCACTCTTTTATACTGTCTACAAGTGGGACACATAGCAAACCTTCTAGCAACAACTACTTTATCATATTCTCCTAATTTATCTAATTGAACTTTTCAGTTAGTTTCGTAATTTAGATCATAGTATCTTTTAGGAGTATATTGCAAAAGCAGTTCACTGGTCAAAATATCATTGATTAAATTAAAAAGCTATACAAAATTATTCGACCTTTGAAAGTTCAAACAATTCCCAATGCTAGCTATTTCTATACTCTATGTATATTTTTTCTAATTTATTTTTTGTGTATTGATATGAATAAAGGATAAAATAGTAAATTTGATCAATTTATTAATGATTTCTTATTCACGATGTAAAATACTAATTTCCCATCACGGAGTATTTTTCAAATACATATTTAATACTCCTATTTGTTTTATCTATGTTTGAGTCCTATTTATTTGACAAAAAAAATATTCATAAAAGTATATTTTCAGTTTAAAATTTTATTTATTTATGAATGATTTTAAAATATTATTATGTCTTTTTGTATTTCTTTTAACTCCGTATAAAGTACAAATTTCTGTAGAAAAGAAAGGATTGAGATGACTAGAACAATTTCAACAATAATTTTCATTTTTTAACTTAAAAAGGGATTAGCTATTTTGAGATAAGTTAGTTTATTTTTGTACAATAATGGGAACACATAAAGTGGGGCCCGCCAATTGACTCTCAAATAGTTTTGGGCTTCCAATGGGCTGTTATTGGTGGGTTTGTCGGTGGAGTATGATAATGATAGCTTACACAAAGATTAATCGAGTTTTGATGGAATGGTAAATATTCATTTATTCTTAATCAAAACGTCTCGAGTTTCAATCCCTTTGGATACAAAGTTGCCTTTGTTAGGAAATACTTTATCCAATATGAAACTTTTTAATGCAAATTCAAATTTAATCGAACTTTAATATGAATACGAAACACGGTGAAAAACAAAAAAAAAGATAGCTCCCATAAAGATCTCTCTCCTCTCTTTGATAGACTTAGGGTCCGTTGGCCATGCGATATGATATCATGATATGAAATCATGAGATGAAATTAAAGTTTTATTTGGATATGTGATATGAAATTTTTGTGTTGTATATTTTCTTATAAACCTAAAAAATCTCATAAGTTGTAAAACTATTAAAATAGCCCAATTGTTTATTCAATCTTATCAAATAACAAAAATTTCTAAAAATCGCATAATAAATTATTACAAAAGCTATTTGTTCTCCACTTAAGTAATTGTTTCATATAACTTTAATTTAATAAAAAAAATTAGAACATAAATTGTAGTGTACTAGTCTTTAATATAATCCTCCCACATAGTACAGACAATTTCCTCACGTTGAACTTGCATTTCTCGATCATGTGACCGAGAAAACGAACCAACATTGCTACTTTGAGCCATTTATTGGATAATATCATCGGCAACTATATTTTCATGCTCATAGACCATAAATATTTCATCACTTTAACAATCGGTTGGTGTGAGTTAAAGTGACTATATGTTGGTAAGAATAATAAATTTTATGTTGGTGAGAATAATAAATTTTAAAAAGTAATGATGTGATTTTAAATTTTATTTATATATGAAATAAATGGTTAGTAGATATAAATGTGAGATTGTTTTAACAAAATATAAACTCGTGAATCAATTTTTGTATTAAAATATCTCAAATCATGATATGAAATTAGCATATAATTCCATATAATGATTTTTGGAGAATATGAAATCACATTTCATGATATGAAATCAGCAATGATATGAAATCAGCATAAAATTGCATATCCAAACGCTGATTTTATCTCACGATATCATATCGTGATATGGTATCGCATGGTCAAACGCCTACTTAAAAGTCGAGACTCATCACATAACCAAGGAACCAACCAACCACCACCAATTCTCAATCTCTCAAATCTCTATTTTTTATTTATAGAGAACTTTTCTAAGTTGGGTTAAAAAGTTGGAAATTTTGAAGTGTTTGAATTATAATTGTTGAAGGAAATGGAAGCTCAGTTTATTGAAAGATACCATAGTCATCAGCCTAGTGAAAATCAGTGTTCATCATCTCTTGTTAAACACATCAAAGCACCAGTTGATATTGTAAAGATCATATCTTTTTTAGAATTATTCTCTTGATTTGGGAATATTTTTATTTTGTGGGGTTGGGGGTTCTTGAGGATTTCTCTTATTTATTTCTAGTTATAGGATATTGGGTTTGTATAAGATGATATCTTTTTGTTCTATCTTTTCCTTATTTGTTGAGATACTAATATTTTGGTTCCGTGTGTGTTTATTTGTGGAAAGTAATGTTTGTTTGGTAAGTTTTCTTTAAAAGTTTTTTTTTTTTTTTTGGATTTCTTAGCTAACTATTGGTGACTATGAAATTTTGATCAGATTTTCGAAGTCTCGTAATTCCATATTCAAATATTTTTCAAGTTCCCAAATCTGGATAGGATTTGTGGGACTTCCAATCAGAGAAATCTATGGACAAACGGTAGCTTATCGAAATTCTTTCTTGGTTGAGGCAATTATTCTGTAAAAAACAACTGAAGAAACAGTTACAATATATGTTTTTGACGTGGATAGATATCCTTCCTCAATTTACCGTAAGATAGCCTTTTAAAATATTTGGGGGATTCCAAGATTGTATGGATGCATGATATATTGAATTTTATTATCATTTTGTTAGGTTTTTTTTTTCTTGTTAATCTGATATTTGCTGTTTTTTTTGTTTATTTTGCATTTGAGTTCTAACATCTGATTGTTGATCTTGTTGTAGGTTTGGTCACTAGTGAGGAGATTTGATCAGCCTCAGAAGTATAAGCCATTTATTAGCAGGTGTACTGTGAAGGGTGATCTTACAATTGGTAGTGTTAGAGAGGTGAATGTCAAGTCTGGTCTTCCAGCCACCACTAGCACTGAAAGATTGGAACTTCTTGATGATGAGGAGCACATCCTTGGCATCAGAATCGTTGGTGGTGATCACAGGCTAAAGGTATGAGTTTCTTCTAGAAGCACAATCCCTTAAATATGATGAAGGTGAAGATTAGCTAAATTTCAGTTACATTTTAGAAGCATCCTACAGTAAAACAGTGTCCTGATGTCTATATAAGAGCATGTATATGGATTAAGAAGGTTTAGTTTGAGGGGTGGCTCTTTAAGTAGGGGGAAAAAGAGTGTTGTTTATACCACTTCGGACTTTTCACTTGTTTTATAAACATTAACATGATCTTTAAACACCATGTTAGGGGTAAGGTCTACAATCTACGTACATACTACCCTCTCCAGGCCCCACTTGTGAGATTACACGGGATATGTTACGTTGTTGTTATTGACTTATTGTTGTAGTAACTTGTTACATGATCGTAAAATTTGTTCATATCAATGTTAAGTTAGAAAGTTAAGATATCAAATGAATTGGCATTAGATGTTTTATCTTCTATGATATCTATTCTAGGTTCTGATGATTACTCTTGAGCGGTTTTAACAATTACTGCTTTTAGACAAGTATGCTGATAAAGGATTATACACACATCTACCAATTAATTGATGGAGTCATTAAGCTAATTTCTGTGGTTGTGTTTGGCTGTAGTGCCAAGGTTCTGTAGTGTTTGGTAACTTGCATTCACCTTTGCTTATTTTAAGCTTGTTACATTTGCAAAATCTTCAGGAGTCTTTTCTTAACTAAGCTACTTCCTATATCTGTCTTTATACTAAAGCATCTAGCATGTCTAACCTGGTGTTATACTTTTATCAACTTTTTGCAGAACTATTCTTCGGTTATTACAGTTCATCCGAAGACACTTGATGGTAGACCGGGGACACTGGTGATTGAGTCATTTGTAGTGGATGTGCCTGAAGGGAACACTAAAGAGGAGACTTGCTACTTTGTGAGGGCCTTAATTAATTGCAATCTGAAATCACTAGCTGATGTATCTGAGAGAATGGCTATGCAGGGAGGTGTTCTACCCGTCAGTGTGAACTGGTCTTCTAGTAACCAGATCGAGACATGAAATCTTTGGGGCTATGCATAGATTTGCAAGAAGCTAGGCTTCAGCCTCTTTGAAATTTGCTTCTGCTTGTAATCTGTCTAGACTTTTATGCATCAACAGGGCGTGTATGGTGTATCCTGTTATCATGCAAGTTTTATTTATGGAGGTTTTGTTTTCTTTTACTATCTTGCGGTTCTCATGATGGTGTTTGAGGGTCTTTTCATATTCTGTAAATACTTCTGTAAGGTAGTGCTGATCAGCGACTTGTTTTGAGCTGGTAGATGCAACTTTTAGCTTGCGAAAATTATGGGCGGAATATTTGCAGCTTGTTTCCAGAGCTTTGTATATATAAAAGTTGTAGAACTCTTATCTGGACTAGAGTAAAGAAGAGTGATTTTCCTTTATTATTATCTCATGTTTGCTTTTGCTCGCTGTTATACCATACTTGTGTTAGAAACTAAGAATATGGTTCAACCAGGTTTCATCTCCAAATTTTGTGCTGATATTGAGACTGCTCAACCTCAGAATGTAATTCGCGTGTAGGTAGTGCTGTCTGTTGTCTGGTCAACTCTTATCTTTTCACTGAATTTGCTTCACGTGAGTCTTTCATGCTCGTTAAATAGAGAAAAAAGATACATGTATCTGAATCAGATAATTACACTCGCATATCAAGTATACAAAAAGGCATAACCAGAGTCCATGTCACATATTTATATCGTCTGAGATTGTGTGAAGTTAGGACTACATATCATTTGAATTTGATAGTCACTACTTTCCACTCTACTGCCAACTTATGTCCAATCTCAGAAAGGGGTGTCTTCACGCAATTGAGCTTAAGGATTTAAGCTGAGTTTTGACTATGATTGGATTAATTAGGTGTTGACGTGTTGAGGATGATAAAACTTTATGAAATGTTGTTGGGAGTGAAACATTAGGGAGGACTTTTCTGCCCTTTCTTACAGGGAATAGCAATAGAGGAAATTTGGAACACTTCATTAAAAAGAGTGGTTATCAGTCATTTTTTCATCTCTTATCTTGTTCCTATGATCCTATCTATAGCACACAGTTGTCAAATTTGCATAGGCTGTCTTCCTTTTCATTAGTAAATTATGGATAATTTGATACTGGTGTATGAAAAAGGTAACAGTATCTTCATCAGCAAGAAGATAGTTGGTGACTATTGTGTTCTGACTTAAATGGAGCACAATGGAGAGCAAGGATTCAAATGGGCATATGGATAATTTTTTTGATAACTCGTGGAATTAGAACATGAGATCTCATAGTTCTCAATCCACTTCATGACCATAAGGCTACACACTCACAACCTTGGGTGCAAAGCTCCAATAATCATTGGCTCCTATATTAGATGGAATGGGGACTAGAAATGAAGCTTAAGGTTTATAGGTTGCTCAAATGCAAAAGGTCAAACAGTCGATTTTCAATAGGTAATTGGGATTGCCATAAGACATTCTCTATAAGCGAAGGTGTGCTACCTGCATTAGTATTTTAACATGAGTTGTTGATGATTAATATCATAAGTTGAAAATATCATACTTGAAGAAGGTAAATGATTGACCAAAGGGTGGCTGTAACTGTTATCATCTATGTTTATCACACTTCCCTTTGACAAAAAGATATGCTAGTAAGTAAGAAAGAAATAATCTGTGAATGAAGAAAATCAAACCAATATAACATGCAGCTGCATTTTGATTGAGGGTGCAAAGCTTCCAAGAAAGTGAATCATCCTAATTTCTTTCCTGAAGAGGAATCAAGGGAATCGTTCTGGGTTCATAACGATGAATGGCTAATACACAGTTTTACTGTTAAATAGACCGCGTTATGAGTACATTAATTTCCCCCTTCTCCTTTGAGATCTCTTAGTAGTGCTATGATTAAGTAACCTGTCTTCTTACCCTTTCTATTGTTAACACTTTTCAATAGAGTTAGAACTGTGAGATATTGTTCCTCTCCTTTTGTGCCAGATAGCTACAAGCTGCAACTTTTCAGTTGACCTTTAGAGATAAATTGAAGAACAATTGGTAATTGATGAACTCGTTTCAAAGAGTTCCATACAAAAATGATAGCTATTTTTTTATAATAGTCTTTCCAGGAAAATGCAAATATATAGAGAAAAGGAAAGAAACACTAATATGAACATAAAGAAAAATTCAGCAAGAGTTCTTAACTCTCCCCTCTCTTCCTTGTAACCAAACATGGTGTGAAGAAAATAAATCCGAAAAGTCATTTCTCATAAACAGACTGAACGTTTTGCTCAACTTTGCCTCTAAACAGTTTTGATGTTTGCTAATTGCTACGAAGCAAGGGTTGTCATGAGACTGGTATAGTTTGATAGTCTAGAGACTTACTGTTTACTAAGATCTATTGATAAATTAGATGCTACAGTATTGCTAGTAAATGAGTGCAGAACAAAATATGGATAAATAACATGGGAATCATCATACTATAACAATTATGTACTCACTCTAAATAGAACTACAGAATCGTTTCTTTTTGCAATAGAGAGATCAAGCTCTCCGGCTAGGAGATATTATAACACTTAAACTGATTACAAGTATCACTGTATTCACGACATTTGTCCAATACCTATGAAGTTCATATTAACAAAAAAGAATTACATTTACAAAAGTGGTGCAACACAGCATTTGTTTTCTGTTATAGGAGAATAAGATGTTCTGCATACCTCTACCAGAAGTCACAGCAAGAACACTTACCATCCCTAAAATGGTGAAAGCGGACACCATCTTTTAGGAAAATCTCTTGCCTTCTCAGCAACGACATATATTTTGCAACTGTATGACAGTCTGAACATATTCTAGTGTTGTTGATCACTCTAATAGGTGCAGGACTTGTGGTCCTGATCAATCCATATGTAATTGCCAGTTTCTCTGTGTGACCAAGCAGCGCCTTTTCTTTCTCTACTTCAGAAATGTTCTGAACAACACATTTAGTATCAGGTTTATATCCCAACTTTTTCATCTCAGAAATTAACTTGTACAACTCAAAGAATATCTCTCCTTCTTCTGGATGAGTTTTTCCTGCTGTAGAGAAGATGTGAATCCTCTGATCGACTTTTAGCCAACTCCATACTGGTCCGATTTTCACTCCCATAGCCTCCATCTTGTCTCTGATACGGTCAACATCCTTCCATCTGTTTGAAAGTGCATAGAGGTTCATCATTAAGGCATAGTTAGCTGCATTATATGGTTCTAACTTGAAAAGGTGTTCAGCTGCAATCTCTCCAAGCTCAACGTTTCCATGTATCCGGCATGATGTAAGAAGAGCACCCCAAACAGCTGCATTTGGCTCCATTGGCATTGACTGAATAAAATCTGATGCTTCATCAAGGTAACCGACTCTTCCCAGAAGATCAACCATGCATGAATAATGCTCAATTGTGGGGATAACTCCAAAATCTGTCTTCATATGATCAAAGTATTTCCAGCCTTTATCAAGAAAACCAGAATGTTTACAACTAGATAGAAGAGCTATAAATGTTATGGCATCTGGTTGGATGTTTACTTCTCTCATCCTATCAAAGAGTGAAATTGCCTCTGTACCTAAGCCGTATATAGCAAATCCGGTTATCATGGAATTCCAGGAAGCTAAAGTTTTGTCCTCAAGGTTTTGGAAAACCTTCTGGGCATTTTCTAAGTTCCCACACTTACTGTACATGTCTATGAGAGCCGTAGATACGTACACATCATCTATAAAATCGTTTCGTATACACAGGCAATGTATCTCTTTCCCAATGTGTAACAAAGAGAGACCTGCACATGCTTGAAGTAAGCTTGCAACAGTAACTGAGTTGACTTTGATACCTTCATCCTGCATCTGCGTTAAAAACTCAAATGCTTCTCTGAAGTATCCTTGCTGTGAACAACCCGATACTAAAGAGGTCCATGAAATGACGTTAGGAGACATGCCAGAACTCTTGATCCTTCTAATCATACCCAAAGCTTCCTTGATACAGTTAGATGTTGAATAACCAGAAACCATGCTATTGTATGTCACTATATCTGGTTTAATCCCTTCTTCCTTCATCTGATCCAAAAGATCACCAGCTTTTTCAAAATTTCCTTTGCAGGAATAACCCGAAATTAATGAATTCCAAGCACAAACGTTTCTGTTTGTCATACAATCAAAAACAGCTTGAGCAGATTGCAAATCATCATTCTTCACATACATGTCTACTAGTGAAGTTGCAATATGCAGGTCATAGTCAAATCCATTTCTTAAAACATGGCAATGAATCTCCTTCCCAATTCTCAAATATCCTAATTCACTCACTGCTTGAAGAGCACTAGTTATAGAGTTGCGATTTGGCTGATAACCAGCACTCTGCATTCTCCTCACAATTGCCAAAACTTCTCGATAAGATCCATGAAGAAAATGACCAGATAAAAGGCTGTTCCAGGTTATTATGTCCGGTTTTATGTTGCAAGTTTTCATTTCATGAAATAGCTCCCACGCATCATCAAGATAACCAAGTGCAGTATACCCCGATATAATACTGTTCCAACAAGGAAGATTACGATTGTCTGTTGAATCAAAAACTACTCTAGCAAGTTTGATATTGTCATTTTTCACATACATGTTGATCAGTGCAGTACGTATGAGTATATTCGAATCTAAGGCATATCGGATAACATACCCGTGAATCTGTTTTCCTTCATCAAGAGCTCCCAATTTCCCACAGGCTTGCAAAACTTTGGAAATGGTTAAACTATTGGCCTTCACAAGTAACGCCTGCATGTCGCGAAACATTTGTAGACCTTCTGCCCATTTTTCATTCCTCAAATTAACCAGAATGGCTTCATTCCACAATAAAGAGTCATGCATTGATGTTTCTTTAAAGACCTTATTAGCACTCTCAGTCCCACAACACCTCCCATAAAAATTCATCAGTGCACATTTTGTATAGACATCTAAATCAAAACCCCTCTTGATCAGACAAGCATGGACTTCCAATCCTAACCACATATCTCTTAACTTTGAACAGATTTTCAAAACAAAAGCTAGAATTTCAGTGTTAAAGTTCACTCCTTTGCTATGCAATTCACTGAAAACTTCAAGAATTTCACATGGGGTTCCTCCAAAATATGTATATTCTTCAAGGAAAGAATTCCAATACAAATAATTCTCTGCAAACCCCACAAAGAATAACACTGCAGCTGATTGAAAATCACCAAATTCCAAGTAACCTGAGATAAAATACTGCATATTTTTCTTTGTATCCCAGTCATTAGACAATTTTATCATCTTGGCATGCATAGCTCTTACTGAATTTAGTGAGTTGAACTTCTTTTCATAATCAAATTGCAATGAAGAAAGTGATTCAAGAGAGGTTGAGGGTGAAGATTCAGAAAGTGTTTCTGCTGCATTTACAAGGCCAAAATTTGTGGAATAGCATCTTGGTTGCTTTTGGGTGAGTGACTGATGAGAAGAAATGAAGTGGTACAATGGAGTAGCAGCAGCCTCCATGGTGAATTTTGAGCTTGAAGAAAATTATGGCATCTAAGGTTAGTTGATTATGGAAAAATGACAGTTTAACGAATAGGATTTGGAGGGGCTCTAACAAAAACTACTAGAAGGAAAAAAAAAACAGAGGGAAATAAATTCTTATGATAGAAAATCAAGAATCTACTTTAATGGATAAGGTTATCTAGTGTGTACTTTTTAGATAATTGTAAATGAAAAATATAAAGTGGACTCTCCATACCCTAAAAGGATTTATTTTTTCTTTTGTTTCCTGGAGGATCTTCCAAAGGAAATAACAAAAGCAAAAAAAAAAAAGAATGGGCAAAATCAATGAAAGTTTTATTTCGGATGAGGTGCATCAACAACAATAAGATACTCATTGAAATTCCACTGGAGTCTGGTTAGAGTTGAGTGTACGCAGACCTCTCCGAAGTAGAAAAAAGACATATAGAAGAGGTGCATGATTTATTTTTTTATTCCTCTAGAAAATCATTAGCCAACTACATCTCAATTCCAAATCTAGTTATTTAATTATTTGAATTTTCTGTATGTGTTCGATTCTATTGGAGCCAATTTGTCTTCCAAAACCAAATCTTTATGCAATGCCTCCTCATTATGAAACACATTACAATTCTGTGGAGATGTTGAATAGCTACCACCAGAGAGAAGAGATCAACATACACCAAGGAAGAAGGAATACGACCAGCCACTTCCGACTCTAAAGGCAGATTCAGGATTTAAAGTCAGCGAATCACTTGCAAAGGCAGTTAGTGCAGACAAAATTACATCTGCTCCAGCTTTACTCAGTTAAGCCTTAAGATAAAAAAATTCAGGGTTAAAACTAGATCCTCATTCCTCTCTCTCTTGATCGTGATCGTAGAGCACTTTTCCGCCAATTGTACAGCGTTGATCCACCTTAACTGCATAGGAATCAGAAGGCAAAAGAAAAGAGGTGAATTTCACAGTCAAATATTACTGTAACTAATAGATATTTAATAAATTTCTTAATACATATATAAGGCTATTAGGTTCACGTGAGCCCTGAAGAAGAACAGTTTCTTTGTTGAGTCATAATTCTGCAATTATATATATCATGGCAGAATTTATTCACTCTCACTCGAAAGACCTCTAGCATTAGCACAAAAGGCATTTTAAGCCAGAAGCCTTTGAGGGAGAGTGAAAAAAGACTGTCCTGTGAACTGTGAAGAGCAACATAAGTTGTTAAACAAGACACTTGTTATTGGCTCTCCCTGCTAGAGCTTCTTTCCCAACATATAAGCATGCAGGAGAGAAGCCCTTGAGGGAGAGGCAGCAATAAGGGCCCTGAAGAATCTTTAATTAAATGTGTTTTGATTGACAAATTGAGTGATTTAGAGCAGCCTATTTATAGGCAAAAATAAATACTCTTGTTACAGAATAGAAAAAGGGAATTTAGTGGGACCTTGATATCTTGGCTCTTGATATATATGAGTGGCAAAACCAGCTTCTTTTGATTCATAACAGAGACTCATTATAATCTTTGTGTCCATCTGAAGACACAAGTCAACCCCTCGTGATTAAAGAATAAAAGCATCTCATTATCTTCTCTATTTGACCTATTGCCATACGAATATTTCTTGCTATCTTCTTTATCTCAATAATTCTCATTTCAAAACACAATATTCCAATACTTGTACAATTATGGATAAACCTCAACATCTCCATAACACTACAAGAGCCAGTGAGCATACCGGGTAGAAGTATCATTTCCCCTATATGCAGAAAAACGAATTCCCAGCCTTGTTACATCAATTTAGGATGCGTGTAAATATTAAGTGAAGGGTGTGGTGGGATGAACGGAATCCCTCTACCTTTAATTAGAAGTTTTGAGTTTTAGCACTGGAAAAGGGGAGAGTTTCCCCCTTTAATGAATTCCGAGTACTGAATGATTAAACCAACAAAAGTACTGTATGCAGTATGTGTTTTTCCTAAGTTTTACTGTAGCGTATCCAAAAAACACCCACTCTAAACATACCCTTTCAAGTGCATAAAGGGAAATGAAGAATCTATGGAATATAGATTTCCAGTTAACTTTAACCAGCAATTACGCCGCGTCCCCTGAATTGGCCTATAGCTGAAAGTAACTGATCTAATTTTAAAATCAACAGATAGTGCAGAAGGTGGCATGGACTTAAGAAAATTGGATCATAAATATTCTTTTCTAGACAAAGTTGAACATTATATGCAAATATTGTTCGTTTCTATAGGAAAATACATGTAGTGTTTACACCAAGCCAATAAATGTAAAATATAACTCTCGCATATACACTTTTTAATACTTAATCATGATTAAGTGATATGTATTTTCACTTTGATTTATTATTTCTTAAAGTTATTATTTAGTTAAATGTAAACATCTGATGCACGTAAGTTATCCATTGCTTGACGTGGATCACCTTCTACTTGAATCTTGCTTTGTTAAATAATTGTACGATAATCACTGTTAAAGATCAAGTAAATCACTAAATTAATGATCTTCTTTGTTTGGAACCAAAAAAACAAAGTATGAGGTCCCCATATTAATTCCCACAAACAACTAGGTTGCTAGGTTTTATGTTGAAAAGTGGACACATGTTAAGTGTGATAATAAAGAATGATCCAATCGAAGATACGGTTTTGCTTTTTTGATCAGAGTAATATAATAGTAACAGATGCTAAATATTCATGACAATACAGTGGTTGTAACAGTTTTGGATACTGTGGTGAAGTTGCTCAAGAATACAACAACATACCTAGTGAAATCAGGTCTGGGGAGGGTAGAATGTACGCAGAGCTTACTAATACCTCATGGAGGTAGAGAGATTGTTTCCGAAAGACCCTCGGCTCAAGTACAACAAATTTCGGTATAAAGAAGGAGACAATGAAGAGAATATAGCAAATAACAAGAAAACAGTACAAAAGTCTACCAGAAGAGGAGCCAAAACAACAATAAAATCATGTGAAGTTGCTCAAGAATAATGGACTAGAAACATTGGCAGTGAGTCACAAATATCATCAGTAAGTTCCATAATTTGATTAGAAATATAAAAAAGAAAACATTGTTAAGAAGAGTATAGAGAAAACCTTGCAACATTGACTTTATACATAATTATTATAATTGATAATTCTAGAATCCATATCTTTGATATTGTCTGGAGTAGAATCCACTAATGACTAACCAGATAATGTACAAGTGGCAGATATTGCTTGGGCCTTGGGTAGAGTTGGAGATGGTGATCAAGGGAAGAAGACATTTTATTCCACAGCTATTTGCTCACAAGAACAAACACAACATTACTTCAAAGAGATGGCAAAAGAATATATGCCATCATTACTTTTTTCGATTGTATAATCAGAAAATCTATCATAGTTAATGTGCAGGCCCTCCACCCTTCCTCCCTTAAATATCAGACATGGTTGATGAAACAGGTAGTTGCTACCAGGGCCTCGACCCTTCCTCACTTAAATACTAGACTTGGTTCACAAAAGGACTCGAACTTGTAATGTGTGCCTACCAGACAACCTGCCATGTATTATCTTTGTCATTTTACCAATGTCCTAAAGCAATAGGCCATCAATTCGTAAAATGGACAGCTGAGCTAAGCAAGGTTTTTAAAGACTAGCTAAATGCTTATATATTTTGAATTACAACACAAAAGATCACAGTCAATAATCCATGAACACCATGTTGTATTATGTAAAGCTACACTTTACAATAAGGCAAACGATCTAACATATAAAGCTTTTGTGTCTCAATTAGTACAGAACTAAGAATTCACATGCCACTTCCAGCAGAAGCTTATATGACCTGTGTAATGTAAAAGATATTTAACTTACGACAACATCGAACCATAAATCTGATGCAAAGATGCTAAGCCAAGGCCTGTTCAGAGAAAAGAATGTGTAGCCAGGGTGTCAAAAGAATGGAAGAACCTTTTACCCTGGGGACTTCAAACCTTGTGAGAGTGTAATAGGCTAATGCATGAAATAAACTCAAGCACAAACTTATATTTATCACCAGCGTTCACGAGGCCGGCCATCTGGAAAAACAGGGTCCAGAACCTTGTTTTCCTTCTTCATTGCACCATTAACTTGTGTAGTCAGTTTGCCCTCTTCAAGGTTAACGGTACCTTCATCATCACTGAAGTCTGGAGGTATATCATCACCATCATCACTCCAGTCATCATCATCATCTTCATCATCTTCATCTAATCCATCACTCCCTAAGTTATCAATGTCGGACCAATCTTCACCTTCCTCAGCATCAGTTCCATATTTGGACTCAGTTTTTTCTGTTTCATCAGAATCAGTTTGTGGAGTGATTCTCCGGGATCTTGAAATGGAAACAAGGGAGCGAAGCTTTTCCTTGATGAGCAATAACCTGTTCTTTTCTATCAAGTGTGAATCCTGATAAGCTTCACGGAGAAAAACTGAGTCTCGCTCCCCCTTCAAAGAGACATAGAACATATCAGGATGCCTTATCAGCATGCCTCTTAGCTGTTGTGAGAATCTAAATTCTTCCCTAAAATGAGTAAGGTGATCAACAAGAGTCCTTTTCTCAACTGTGAGGCTCAGAAGTTCATGAACCACAGCACATGCGTGTTTTTCTTTGTCCGGAGTACCAGGCCTTATTTCAGAAAAATCCTCGTAAGGAGAAATGTAAGGCATATCTCTAAACTGACTAATCTTTCTCATCTCACCTTTTGAAAGTTTAAGACCCTTAGGCAACTTCACCCTATTGAACCTTGGTGGTCTATCGATGATCAAATCCTTCTCTTCCAACTCTCTTTGCCTATTCTCCTCTTCTGCAATCTGCGCAGCAGACACAGCAAGCTCAGGGTCCCAGTGAGTTAACTCCAGAGCCGGCCCTCGTCCAGTTGGAACTACCTTGAAATATTGTGGATATCGCCTGCAGATTGTATCTTGAAATTCCAACGGAAGCCCTAAGTCAGTCTTCAGATGTGCAATCTTCTCCAACAGAATCCGTTTGTCCAAAGACATCATCAATAGTTTCCTCAACTTGATAACCAACAAATCCTCCATTTCATTCCTAATCTTCATTTCTTCCAAGTAAAGCCTCTCCGCCTCAGGTGTCATTTTGAACTTAAGTGAGTAAGCCCCTTCTTCTGCAATCTCAAACACTCCAGGAAATTTCTTCAATAAACCGATAAATCTCCTTTTCTTCTCCAGACCCAATGCTCTTCTATACCTACCCAATTCACGAAGCGACATAATTCTATCAGGCTGACTCACTAGAATCTTTCTAATCTTCATAACCAATTTCAGCTTCTTATCCCTTTGAATCACATTATCAAAAGGAAGCTCTTTCCTTCTCTTCACAGTACCAGCTGCTCTAATAGAAAAATTGGGCACCTTCCTCAAATTACCTGAAGATTCATTCTTTTGTCTAAAAGATAGACTTTTGCCCCAAAATGGAGTCTTTTCTACCTGGGGTTTCCTTAAATTACATAAAGATTCATTCTTCACTCCAAAAGATAAACTTTTGCCCAAAATTTGAGTCTTTCCAAAATGCTCTGCTGATATAGCCAGATGGGTCACTGGACAAATTCTAGTTTTCTGAATAAAAGATGATTTTTGGGAAACTGAAAAGGGAAAAGCTCCATTTGGAGCAAAGGGTCTTGTTGTCGAGGAAAGAAGAAATTTGGGTTCCATGAGGAGTCCCAATTCTTGATAGAATTAGCAAAGGAACAGATTATAAAACATGAAAACAAGAAGGTTTTACGCAGAATTTAGAAAGCAAAGCTAGCAATTAGTATGTTTTACAACGCAGAATGAGAGAAAGAAAGAAAGAAGAAGGCGACACACTAACCTTCGTGGTTCGAGCAGAGTAATGAATGCTCGAGATGTTGATATGGTTAGGGTTTATCAGAAATACCAAAACCCCGAGAAGAAGATAATATCTGCATCTATCTTCTACGTGGACTTCGGGTGATGTCACTTAACTACTCCATTTCATATTAATTGTCCATCTTACTAAATCAAGAAAATGTTAATTATATTTTTTCTACTTTGTATTAATTTTTTTTTAAAGTGTTTATATTTGTTTGTAAAACTCTCAAGGAAATTTTTAAAAAGTGAATTAGTAAAATTATCTTTTTATTTATGATTTTTTAATATTTGTATAAAAAAAAGCTATCAACTAATATAGAACGAAAGAAGTAATATTAATAAAAAATTTATGATCGAAAACACATTTAAGCTATCCAATTTTTGTGACATTCGTATCGTAACTGTGTAAAAAATTCGTGGAGTATCCTATTTTGGTCCTTCAAATTACCTAATATCCCTTACATATATTTCTTTTACACAAGGCATTTCTAATATGTGTGTAAGTGTATTAGTTATATATCTGAGCATAAATAAATACGTGGAAAAAAAATTAAAGAGTGTAAATGAGATTGGCAGATTTATCTTTATTTTGATAAATAAATGATTGATGTTTGTTTTTTTTATGATATATGAAATTTATATTTTAAATTTGAGCTTATTAAAGTAGATTTGGGCATTCAAAGTTGAAAAAAAAAAATTATTATTTTGTTGGCAAAAAATTTCAAGTGCACACACCTAACATTTTAGTTAATTTTAACATATGTTTCATTTATATAGACATATATGAAAAAAGTTAGTGTGTTAACTGTGTTTCTTAGATTCTTTATAATATTTGTTCTTCAGAATATATGAAACTTGTGTTTCAAACTTGAGTTTATTTGAAGTAAAATAGTGTGTTGAATTGTTGAAATTCAAAGAACAAGTTATAATTTTTTAACAAAACAAATTCAAACAATATTTGAGATTTAAGATAACTTTTACATGATTTCAAATGTGAATTAGTAAGCTAGTTTAGGAGATTAAGATGTCCAGTACTGGTCTACTGGAGTACAGTGTACTAAAGTGAAGCAAAATGAAGTGGTACTTCAGAAATTCATCATTTTCTTCACTAATTCTTGGCCATACAATTGCCTCAGCACAACATGATCAACAGCCCTCATGTAATCCTTCCATGACACGTGGAATCCAATGAGTGGCGGGATATCCTTCTTTCCTTCCACCTCCCCCCACCCCTTCGCCACAAAGCTTCATAGCACACCAGCCAAAGTGCACTTATTGATGATGAAATATGCCAAAATCCAAAAGCTTCTAATAGAAAAAAAAAAATCAAAATTAGCTAGTACTGTACTACAATTTCCTCAGATCAATTCCCTTTAAGACCCCATAGAAATTTCAGTGTAAATTGTGATAAAGAAATATAGTATGGAGGCAATTAATGCAGTAAGATTGACACCTCTCTCTGTTCTTTCTGATAGGAGAAATGAGGCCAAGAAAATCCCATCACACCCTATTTCTTTCCCATTCAAGAATCTTTGTTCAGTTGAGAATTTATCAAGAAATGTTCAAGGGGGTTTAGTACTTGTATCATCAGTTCTAAATACAGGCTTAGCTAAAGCATTAACATATGAGGAGACACTTGAGCAATCTGCAACAAGCCCAGGTGCTGAGTTTGATGCAACTGCAGTTGTGGAAACTGTGACCACTTTTGCATCAGAGAATCCTATAATTATAGCTGGTGGATTTGCTGCTTTGGCTTTGCCAATTGTTCTGTTTCAGGTTCTTGGAAAGCCACCTAAGTCATGGGGTGTTGAGTCTGCTAAGACAGCTTATGCAAAATTGGCAGATGATGCAGGTGCACAGTTGCTTGATATAAGAGCACCTGCAGAATTGAGGGAAGTGGGGAGTCCTGATATTAGGGGTTTGAAGAAGAAACCAGTTACTGTTGTTTATAAGAGTGAAGATAAGACTGGTTTCTTAAAAAAGCTGTCTTTGAAGTTCAAGGAGCCTGAGAATACTACATTGTTCATTCTAGACAAGTAAGATTTGAAAAGAATTGCTTAATTGTCTTTTAATCTGCTAATATTTAGTCATTATATGTTGTTTATTGTGTTTCGATTATCACATTATTTTGTTGTTGCTATTGTTCCTTTCTTGTAGGCTCTACAATGCTTTCTTTATTAGTTGCTATGATTGCTTCACTGTTTTCTTCTTCTTTTACTTGGATTTGTTCAACTTGAGCCGAGGGTCTTTCCGAAACAGCCTCTCTATCCTCACGAGGTAGTGGTAGATCTGCGTAATCTGTACCCTCCCAAGACCCCCACTTGTGGGATTCCACGGGGTATGCTGTTGTTGTTGTAATCTGATAATAAGTAGGTACTTCGCTTATCTTGTTGAAATCCCTGTGAAACCTTAGCAGCAAGATGTAACTCAAAGTTAGTAGTAATTCAGTGAGGACTGCTTGTGTTTAACATGTTTTAACATAATTAGTGAGCTCACCATCTTATGCGGCGACCAATTAGTCAGTCATATGCTTCAATGTGTATATCTTGAACTTTCGGCTATCTACTTGGATCTTGGGGTTTGGTTTAGCTCTATTCATCTTTAGTCTATTAGGTGTTGCATCAAGGTTTAGAGGAACAAATCAAAGATTAGTAGGCAAATTGAAAGTTTCTATTGATGTGGTTGTCATACATGCAACTTCCTTAATAAATTTATGATATTGACTTCTTGTATTAGCCAGCTATCTAACAAATTGAATCTGATCCTGTTTCTTTATGAATTGTAATGAAGCCAGATTTGATGGAAACTCTGAACTGGTTGCGGAGTTAGTCACAGAAAATGGATTTAAAGCTGCTTATGCAATCAAAGATGGTGCTGAAGGACCCCGGGGATGGCTGGTTAGATTCACAAATCTAGTTGTACTAGCTTTTATTTAAAAACAAGTTGGTGGTTATGAAGCTTAACGAATTCCACTTTCTGCAGAACAGCAGCCTTCCTTGGATTCTTCCTAAGAAAACATTGGGTCTTGATCTGAGCAATCTGTCTGATGCTCTTGATGGTGTTCTTGGGGTATGTTTCACTTTCCAAACCATGCTACTAATTAGCATATCTGACAATCCTATCTGAGTTCAATAATGTCATCGGCATTCGTCTTTCTCAAACTCCAAACAAGTAATTTGCTAGCAATGAGAGTATGCAATGGTATTAGTATAACTTGAATTCAGATCTTAACATGACAATATTATGGCATACCCAATATTTTCTTGTTATGTTTTGTTATGAATGCCCATGTAAATTTGAAAAATGCTTGGAATTCTTGCAGAAAAATCTATATTGCAGCTCTTCTGCATTCCACTCCACATTTCTCAAACAAAATGCCTAATGAAGCCCATCCAAATCAATGTTTTCCTCCTTGATGAACTTCATGCATTCAACTATTCTTTGTCCCTAACTTACTTTGTGGTTTCAGACCTGAAATTAATTGTCAACAAAGATGCACTCTCGCAAACTAGTCAACTTTGCACAAATTATCAAATTCATGAGGCAATATGGTGAACTAGTAGTCTAGAATTACTTGATCATACTCTTCACTTGACTTCTTAATTTTTTTAATATACAGGAAGGTTCTGATGCTGTTACTGTAGGCTTAGGTGTTGCAGCAGCTGCTGGTCTTGGGATTTTAGCCTTCTCAGAGGTCAGCTCTAAGTTCTTTGTCCCTCGTTCGTATGATGAGCTCAATTTAGTAAACATCTTATGGTCGGGTCTTCTTTCAGGTAGAAATAATTCTCCAACTGTTGGGTTCAGCTGCACTTGTCCAACTGGTTAGCAAGAAACTCCTGTTTGCAGAGGTTTGTCCGTGATATTTGCAGTGAATACTTCTCTTGCAACTAGTGTAGCCTTGAAAAGAAATGCCCATATTGCATCTGAAAAGTGCTTTATGATAATCATTTTATGCTCAAGGGATGACTTGTACTTATGCCTAGAAATTAAAATGAAGAATAACTCGTCAAAGAGAGATCGACTTTTGATTTGTATATTTTAGTTATAGAACTGTTTTATGCCCTCAAAGCAGGCAATTATTAATTTACTTGTTGCTAACAGGATACAGTTTCCTCCGTTATCAAGAGTTAGATAATTGACACTCCTAGATAATATTTTCTATGCATTGAACTAACTGTTTCGTGCATAAAATCATTTCAGTTCATAATGGTTTAGGATTATACTTGGGTTGAAGTAGCAAAGGGATTTGAAAGTTCTCCATTGCTGGTCAAATGAGTGACTTTATCGATCAACTCTTCCTAGTCTTACTTAAATTAGATAATGATCATGGGGATCAAAGTTTTTAGATGTGAGAGGTCCTTTAATATTACCATATTTTCCCTTTTCAGGACAGAAAGAAAACTCTGCAACAAGTTGATGAGTTCCTCTCCACTAAGGTTGCTCCAAAGGAACTGGTAGATGAGATTAAGGTAATCTCCATACGTACAGAACTTTGCAAGATTATCGTTTCCCATTCCAGAGAAGAAAATGTTTGCTTTAAACGATGTTTTCATAATTGGTTCCTTGCTTATTGAAAATTCAGCAAATAGGGAAGGCTCTTCTTCCAGACTCGGTGAGTAGCAATGCTCTACCTGCACCTGTAGAGGCAAGCCCTGCTGCAGCCACCAGCACTGTTGAGGAAACTGAATCAGTTGCTAAGGAGGATATTGCACCGCCTAAAGTAGAAGCAACTTCCCCGCCTACTCCAGAAGTCAATGCAGTCCCTAACGCTGAAGTCAAAACTGATGCACTACCTGAAAGTTCAAGGCCACTCTCGCCTTATCCTAATGTAAGTTTCCGTTTTTATGTTCAACTGCTCTTTTCATCATTTTGTTCTAACTAACTCTTTTTATGATTGCCACACGCGATATCTTCCAGTCATAGTGGCTAGCTAGCTAGCACACCCTTTCTCATCAATGAACTGAAGATGGTCCTCTTTCGAATTTTGAGATTGATAATTTCTAAATTATATGCTATATATACTTAATGGTCATTGTTCTGCTTAGTTTCACATCTTTTGCTTTGAATGTGTTATATGCATGCAGTATCCTGATCTCAAGCCTCCAACATCGCCGATGCCTTCACAACCATAGAACTGGACATGCAGGCTGCCATATAGTCTAGTTAACAACAAGCATAGCTAGCTATAGCCTAGTTTGGAATGGAAGCTCCTACTCTGTGAAATTTTGAATATTACATAACATTCATTTGAAGAAAATTTCTCTAGTGCCAGTAGAGATCATAGTTCTCAACACTTTAATATGTCTTGTATTCCATCTTTGTAGAATATTATTGGATATCATGTAGATACAAAGCTTTATCAGTTGTTTACAAATAAAATTACATTTTAGGCAGCATACTGAACAAGGATATCAAACTTGAATATCATTAACCAGAATAGCTTATTCATAAGACTATACTTGGATATTTCTTCTAGGTTGGAAGGGATTATTTCTCAATATTTGAGTCTAAGGGGTATCTACTGCAAATCATCAAGGCATGTCCAAGTTACCGTTGAACTCTACTCCTCCCTTTCCTATAGTTTTACTTGTAACTTTTCGCCTATCAAGAGTAATTTTTTGTCTTTTTATTTGAAAAATATTTAATACAGGCATGAATTATGAGGAAGTTCTGAGATTATAATTTATGTTTCAAAAATCCCAGTCTTAAGAAATAGCTAGGAGAGACTTTTTTTAATAAGTGTTAAGTTTTAAAATTTTTGTATTTACAGAAACCCCTACCTCGCCCCTCCACAACCAACACAAAATCTCATATTTTCAAGTACTCCTTCATTTTTAACCAGAAATCTGGGTTCAAGTCTCTCTGGGTAGGAAATCGTTTTTGTTAGAAAGCACTTTATTCTCAATAAGGGATTTCAGATACGGATTTGGATTTAGTCAGGATCTAATATAAGTAATGAACACCAGGGTGAAAACTAAAAAAAATATTGATCCAAATGACTAGAGGCTGGGTCTCCAATTTTGGGTCGCATCAAAACCTTTTCAAGGATCCAATCACAAATTAAATCCACCAAAAATTCAAGACACAAAGTCAATGATATTTCTTTTAAAATTTTATTCGGATAAAATAAATTTAGAAGCTTGATTCGATAAGTATAAAGTGGAGTATTTCTTTTAAAATAATTAAAAGGTAATATAGTCTAGAAATACCCTACAATTAAATAAAGAATGGAAAAAAAATAAACAAAGTGTCAAAGTATGTAAATAAATAAGGGCAAATTACAGAAATCACATACTTTTAAGGTAAAATTACAATATATCCCTTAAAAGTTTATAATTACAGAATTCCCTCAAACTGATACAATAATATAAGCGCTGATACATTAGTCTGATGCGCAAGATACATTAATCGTTAAGTAAGATACATTACATTTTATACATGATACATTAATCTGATGCGCGAGATACATTAATCTGATGCGTGAGATACACTAATCTGATGCGCGAAAATGAGGGATTTTGGAGATTTGTAAAACTTATAGGGGATAAGTAAACTAAAATGTGAGATTTCTATAATTTTTCCAATAAATAATCAGATGTAAAACTTCTATCTAAATTTGTTTAATGGGAAAACAACCTAAAATCCCTTAAATTTATAGAATAATATCTCTCACAAAAATAGAGCATTTCAATTCAAAATGAAACCCTTAAATATTTAATTTTGTAAACTAATATGACCAAATTAACACAAAATTAAAAATGTTTACACTCTGGTAATCTGAGTAGTAATTCTAGCTTGAGATAATAAATGGACTAATTAACTGAAAACAAAAGCAAAACTATTTTACTCCAACCGTAGGTTGTAAATTTCAAATAATTGAAAAAAGTAGTAATTCTAACTGAGATAATAAATGTACTAAACTGAAAACAAAAGCAAAACTATTTTACTCCAGGTTTTAACTTTCAAATAATTGGAATCTTTACACGACTAGTCAAAATAATTCTCCATGTAGTGAAAAGGGTGCGATTGAAAATTTTCATGACAGTGAGAAGAGGTAAGATATTAGTAATGCCTCAAGAGACCTATTATGTTCAAATAGCTTTGATGTTTTATCGAAGACTACTGGAAAGCAAGTAAAGTTAACAGAGAAGGACAACGATTTGATCCAAGAAAAACAGGTCTCACCACCTACTTTGAATAGCAAATTAAGTCCAGAAGCTTCCGTATTTGTGCCTAAATGTGTGATTGCAAAGAAGAATGAGTCAAGGGCCTTAGTGTCAAATACAATTGATTTGGGCGAGGATTCTCTTGATGAAGATGAGGAAGATATGTTGGATATGCTTTGATAGAGTGGCTAGGGAAGGAGATATATCACCTAGGCAACAAAGAAGTGGAAGCAACAAAAGCAAAAAGAAAGACACATGGAAGGCAACATAGTTGGGACGGTAAAATGACTGAAGAGTTTGTTCCAAGGCACCTACCGATGCGACATGCAAAGCAGAACCATTTGACAGTATCAATAGGTTCAACAAGATCCAATAAATCCATAAAGAAAGTATGAATTATCAAGTGTTGTTGGATAGGTTTGAAGAAGAACACAAGAGAAAAACACTTCAAGTCACTTTGGATGGGCTATCAATCTTTTTTAATTCATGTGTTTGTAATAAAAAGTTTGAGGCTGATAACTCAACTTTCTTCTTGATTGGCATATTTTTACATTATTTAAGCATCCTCATTTGTAATATCATCATGGATGTATTACAAACTCTGTGATGATCAGAAAATACTTAGTTCTCTCCAGCTCTTATTTTTTTCATGCTTGTTAAGTAGTAGACGTTAGGTACTTCATTAGGATTAGTAAGGTAAGGTCTAGCCTCCCTTGCTTGCACTTATCCCTATTGATATTTTTTAGGGAAAAATGACAAATATATCCTCAAACTATTGTAAATGGTATGCAGATACCCTCCGTCATATTTTTGGGACATTGGTGCCCCTGTCGTTCAAAAAGTAGAGCATACCCTTTACACTAACGGACATACACGTGTCATAATCTAATCCACCAACCCGACATTTATTAAATATCGGATAGACGGCTAAGATTGTGTCACGTGTTCTTATTTAGTCTTCCGTTAGAGTGAAGGGCATATATGCTCTAATTTTTGGACGGCAGGGGCACTAATGTCCCAAAAATATGACGGAGGGTATCTGCATACCATTTACGATAGTTTGAGGGTATATTTTGTCTTTTTTCCCTATTTTTTATGTTTAATAAAAGGCCACTAGACACTATCTAGTGATAAATTTGCGGAAAAAAAAAACTTTCAAATAATCGAAAAAAATAGTAATTCTAGCCTGAGTTAATAAATGGACTATACTGAAGCAAAATTATTTTACTGCCACAGTAAGATTTAAATTTCAAATTATCGAAAAAAGTACTCACAAAAAAGCAAAGGTATATAGGAGCAAATAATGTCAGTGGCAGTGACAGGGGTCGAGTGCAGTTACCTCTTCATTCTTCTTCAAAAATCCAAAAAATGAAATAAAGCGGGAACTGAATTTCTCTCTCGAACTATTGAAATCCTCCATTAACAAGTTACTCAAATCTGCTTTTGGTTCTTCTTCTCTGCAACAGCAGCAGCAGCCATGGCGAGAACCAAACACCTCGCAAAACGAAGTCGCACCAAACCTTCTGGTTACTTCTCTATCTCTCCTTTTTATAATTTAACCTAACTGCACACATATCGTAATTTTAGAGTTTTGAAAAGTTAGCGAATTCGCAAATATAGGCAATAAGATCTGACTTAGTTTTAAATACATAGTTGTAAAGAAAAAAAAATCAACTGTATATGGCTCAAGTTGAAGATAAGAAGCGGTGATTAATGCCTTTTATGTACATTCAGCGATGGTTTCTGTGTGTGTGAATGTTTACACTAGCGTATACACTTCATTTTAGTGTTTTGGATTTGATTTGATTTTTGTTGAGTTTGTTTTTGAACCCTAATTTGGTGATGTTGTACCTGGACTTGCAGTTGCAGCTGGACCTTCAGCGACTCCATCGGTATGATAATAACTGTGATTTTTGTGTTCTCGTGCTAATTCAAAGTTCGTGAGGTTAATTTTTTGCTTGTTGTTTGGGATAAATCAGACGCCTACAAGAAAAAGTCCACGGTCTGCGCCGGCAAGTAAGTGTATATAGAAGTAAATTAATGTGCATTTCTGAACATTCATGCTTTCGACATGTAGTTATGTTGCTGTACTTTTGTTTTAGTCAATTTTTTGGTGTCAATTTGAAGCTAGTTGGGTTAACTATATGAATCCTTCTAAATACATTCGTTTTGTTCAAGCCCAATCCTATATTTCTAAATGATGGGAGAATATTTGTGTTTCAGCTTCAGTGCAGAAGCCAAAGCAGAAGAAGCGTTACAGGCCAGGGACAGTGGCACTTCGAGAAATCAGACACTTCCAGAAGACGTGGAATCTTGTTATTCCAGCTGCTCCTTTCATCAGACTTGTAATTTTCATCATATGGACTTATAGCATATCAAAGTCGTTTTTCTAATGCATTTTTTTTTTTGGTTACATTCATCATGGTTCTGTTGATGTTGTGCTTACTTACAGGGATAAAGTTAGACTGCTAGATATAATTTGAGCTTAGCAGCCATATGGTTAGATGAAATAGGAGAAACTCTAAACCAATTATAGCTTGATTGAGTGCTTCATTACCATGTAATCTGGCTGAAATGGAAGAATGAACTTGAAGTCGAATCTGAATAGTTGCAAGTGTCTAATTTAATGTAGATTACCGAAAAAAGCGAGAGGGCTATCAGTGTTATGCCTTAGTTGAGTGGAGAATACGTGAATCACTGTGCACTAGTGGGTAAAGCTAATGTTAGGGCTTTCCACTAGTTGATGAGTATTAGTGAGACTAAATTGAAAAGAAAAAAATAGATGCTGAAAGGATAGTAAAAAATAAAAATACTATGGAATGGAGAGAATAACCCCCTTTTCTTGAATAAAAACCCTTTAAAAGAGGCATCTTTGGCAAGCTTCAATTGATGTATTACTCCATAACTCAGTTTCTCATTTTCCTTTAGACTACGTCAAGATGAACATTCACCTATTTTCTAACTGATTTAGTTTCTCAATGGAGAGCACACTGATGTTAACAAATAGAAGAAAGAAAAATTCATTCTCTTTCTTGAGTTTATTTTTATACTATAGTATTTTATTTGTTTGGGCTTGGCTGAGTTCAATTTGCAGGTTAGTTTGATCAGTTTTTGCGATTATGCACTATTGTTCAAAGAAAGGTTTCCGTTTCGTATTGATTTCAATATGGGATTGGAGTGGGAAGACCATTTATGATCTGCCGGACTTACAAAAGTGGAAACTAGTTAACTCTTGTCAATTAGTGAGGATCTTCTTCTGTAGGAGGTTTGGTAATTTCAGATTTTAAGAAGGTGTACTACGCAGATTTGCTAGTCAAAAAAAGTTTCTATCCTCCTGCTCTATATTTCAGGAAGTCCCTGGGACTCAGTTTGTGGTTCTGGCAGAAAGTGTGGATTGAGAGTGTATACCAAAATATTCATTCTGACTATTCTTTTAAATGTAAATGTGTTGTAGAACTGCTATATTTATACCCTTGATGATAATATGGTTTAGTTTAGACCAAATAGATTATGGATTTATCCTTGCCTTTATTAAGTTTTCACCAAACCTAATTGTTTATCCCTCTTTTCTGACTGGGGCAGGTTAGAGAAATTAGTCACTTTTTTGCACCTGGGGTAACTCGTTGGCAAGCTGAGGCGTTAATAGCTATTCAAGAGGTACGCCAATTTCTCACCATAAAAAGTGGATCTGTTAGCTGCTATTTGGATCATGTGCATTAATTTAAGTTATTTATAGGAATCATGTGTTCCTAGAGAGGAGAGGGAAATCGATTCATATGAATATATTTGCTCTCATATATCATCTAGTAGTTTTATATGTCAATAACATATCTAGCTTGAAATAATCTCTGCTCCATGGACATATTAAAATCATTTTAATGTATCTTAGAGTAATTCTACTATCAATTTCAAAATGTGCTTAATAATCTCCTATAAAAGGTTTCTCCAAGTAATAGAAAATTACAGCATGAACTCTATAATAATTTAAAGCATGTTCCAATTGTGTGGTCAGGGTAGTAAATGTGTATGAAAAGATCCAACATATTATTAAAGTGATATTCCTCTTTTCAGTACCTAGCATACATTAGGCAAGAAAGGATATGTTGCTCGGACTCTTCAAAAATGATCCCACACCCGTGTCAAATTCTTCAAAAATGCACTAGTTTTGGAGAATCCAACATGCACCCGTCGACATTTTTGAAGAGTCCGACCAACATAGAAGAAAGACAATTGATATCATCTCCTAACAGGCAATCCAAGATGGGCAAGGCAATTAGTTAGCTAAGGGAGTTTGAGTTTCTGGAAGATTTATCATATTTAGAGATGTCTATCACAAACTCTTGCTCCATGAAGGTTTTTCTATTTTGATTATGGTTGTGCATTTTCCTTATCTGAGTCCTGCTCAACTGAATCGCTTTTATATCTTCAAATTGCAAAAAATACTATTTAGGTGTATTAATCAGGCAAGTTCAAAGTAAAAACTACTTTTCTTTGATTTTTGCTTAGATAAGCTTATCTCCTGAATGGTACAGTCCAGTGTCCACAAATAAAGTTGCTACTCGGCTTACCCCTAAATCAGGGTGTCCACTCCTTTTGGATATTGTTCCAATCGAGAGGACATATATTATTACTAAGTACCACTAATTCCTATTGGTTTTTGTTTTGTTGTCATAAATACGATACGTATACTTGCATCAACATATGACTGATCCTGCAGCAACAAGTTATTCACCTTTTCCTCTGAAGCTAAGCCAATTCTGATACATAGTCTCTAGCATGGAATACCTTATTTTTTTAAGTTCCCCAGCAAAGAATAAGGCATTGAAAAGAAAAGGGATTTCTTAGTGGGTATACCCTATGGCCTCCTCTAATATGCCCATTATTTCTTTGTGCTATAAACCAAAAACCCTTTGTGTTCTAAACCTTTTTGACTGCATGTATATATAAGTGTATTTGCTATGTACATGAAAAGATGTGTAGTTTTTTCTATTTTGTCAGTGACAAGTTGATGTCCAGTAAACATGTGGAATAAAAGGAATTGGCTTGTTGTGATCATTGATCAGAAACAGATAGAATCCCGTTAAGCTGGCAGGGCGCTGTGGATAACTAGTGAAAAAAAAGGACAGAGCTAAGCATTAGCTTTAGCATGTCTCTCTGCAAGCATGCATTTCTGCTTCCCTATGAAATTTTGTTTGTATCTGGAAGAGCATCAATGATCTTGTAAAATAATGTACATAGTGTCTTCTCAGGAACCTAGGAAATGTTTCTGAAATCCTTTGTTCTGTCTGTAGCTGTGCTCAAATAACAGACAGATAGTCATAGGGGAACAGTCAGCAGCTTGAAATGTCTATTTAGTGTCAAAAAAATTATATTTAGTGTTGATACATGAACTATTATTCATCTTCATTCTGTGCCATCTGGCGCATAGTTTGGAGTGAAAGAACTTTATTCCATTCTTCGTACAGATTCCTCAAGAGTCGAGACAGAGTTGCAATCATGTCAAACTCTGCTTATTTTCTGTCAGGCAATTTGTCCTATGATCCTTGCACATCATGCTTTTCTTAGGATGTTTTCATCATTAGTATCATTAAAATAGCAAAATGTAGATGTATGCATAAAGTAAGAAAGTTTGTGTGCATAGTCTATTCAGTCAACATTATTATTTTCAGCCTATTTTTGTAGAAATGCCTTGTTCTCTAAAACATTTATGTCATATTGAACTCTATTCTTAATCAATATCAGCAAGAGTGATATAGGTATTTTGCAGGCTGCTGAAGATTTTTTAGTTCATTTGTTTGAAGATGCAATGTTATGTGCTATTCATGCGAAGCGTGTTACACTTAGTAAGTTTCCTCTTCAATTCTTCCTTTTTTTGGTTTTCTTATATGATATTGTTCCTTCTCCACAGTTGACCTTTCTCGACATCCCTCTACTCATTTCCTTGTTGCTTCGGGGAATGGGCTGGCAGCCTGGTCCATCAAATTATTTGTCTTTCACAAATTATGTTATTCTGTTGTAGATTTCATATACCTATTAGCTTTCTCAATTGTGTTATGCTCGTCCTCCCTCAGGGAATTGGAGGAAAATGCTCTACAAATGCTTTTAGTCGCAAAGTTACGGCATACAAATGATGCCATAGATGCACATATTTTTGGGGTCCTAAATCAAATTACTTGTCTTTCACAAATTATGTTATTCTGTTGTAGATTTCATATACCTATTAGCTTTCTCAATTGTGTTATGCTCGTCCTCCCTCAGGGAAGAGGAGGAAAATGCTCTACAAATGCTTTTAGTCGCAAAGTTACGGCATACAAATTATGCCATAGATGCACATATATTCGGGGTCCTAATTTTATTTACTCCATATGTACATTTGCTAAAGATGCAAAAGTGAAATGAGGCAATCTTTTCTATTGCCTCTTCCAAGTTAACCTCTTTCATATGAATTCTTCAATCACATCTAGGAGGAGTACCTAGGGGCCAGGTACAGCCTGTTTCAATATGGGAGGTTTTAGGTGTTTAGTGCAGTGAAAAGTTAGCCCAATGATCTTTTAAGATAATACTGTGAATCAGAGGAGAGCAGTTGCCTTATGGTCTCAACTACTTATATGGATAATGAGCACCTGCTGTTCTGAACAATACTTATATTATTAGTGGGCTGGAATATCTTGGGCATCTCTAGGTCTTTTAGTACTGCCTACTTGTTTGCTTGGCATGCTTTGTTATATGATGCGTAATTTATATTGTTTCATTATTCTTGATGCACAGTGAAAAAAGATTTTGAGCTGGCTCGACGACTTGGAGGAAAAGGACAACCTTGGTGAAGCATTACCATCTTACCCAAGTAGATAATGGTACAGCTTCAGTTGAAAGAATCAGCCTCTGATGGAGTTTATTAAGTTCGATTATCAGTACTTGTAGATTGTTCTTATCTGACCATTACCTCTTGTTGTAATTGAATGGGCTAATTATGGTACAGTATCTTCAAAAAGTTCCCAATACTGTAGTAGCAATTCTTACAGCCATAGTTTGATTTAATTGGTCGATGCTATTTCCATGTGATTATAGTGGACGAGCTCCATAGATGTCATGCAGATAGTAGTCTGTATTTTATGATTTAGGCTGCAGATACACATATCCATTAGTAGGTTTCTGGTGTTGAAGGAGTGACGAGATCAGTTCTGGTCTTGAATTTCTTATTCTTGAAAAGTGGTTGGGTGATTTAACAAATATTTTGTACCTGCAAGTTTACACCCATCATGAGTCGTTCAGGACTATCATATGGGAATTGTAACTAATTTGACTAGCTGGGGTTACTTTCTGGCATATGTTCTTTTTGTAGCTACCTGAATTGGACCTACCAATCAAATTCATAAGACAAATAATGATCAATGAAGATCCCCTTCTTTTTTTTTATTGGAGGGCTCGGGTTAATCAGTCTACTAAGATTTGCTTTTCTTGTAGTTGATCCCGAATGTTCTTTGCTCCTTTCAGCTCAAAATGCCTAATGTGGAGAAAATGACACAAGAGCTTATATTATTGGGAGAAACTAAGATTTGAACTTAATTATCCATTGAGTATGCATGACCATATAAATGAAAACAAATGAAAGAAGCGTATCTAAAAATGTATGTAAATAATGGGAAGGAATGACAACTGCAAGTCAAAGGGAAAGAGTAGTTTGTTTGGTTAGGACCAGCCGTTGTTTGATGATAACAACAAATGCAGACAAATCTGTCGAACCATTGAGGACAAGTATAAAAAAACAGAATCTGTCCCTCCTACTCAACAGCAACTCTCTGCTATTCCTCTTTTCTTGATCCTCATTATTCTTATCTTTCTATCACTCTACTTTTTTTGTACCTAAAAATGGATCAAAATCTCCATCATCAACACAAACTCATGCACCAATGTTGCAGCCATGAAGAAGGTACATCCCTAATATATACCCCTTTGTTTTTTTCTTTCGTTTTTCGTTTTTTAACATCTTTTTTTTTGCTTGGAAAACAGAGGTTAATAGTATGGAGTGGGAATTCATTAGAATGAGCAAGCAAGAAGAAGATCTTATTTACAGGATGCACAAACTTGTTGGAGACAGGTAAAAGTTGAATAATTACCAGTATCTTCATGTCTCATTATTAAGACTAGGAAAACATTGTCATAAACATGCACAGATGTAGTATTGTCATTAACTTTAATTTGATTAAACTAGCTCAAAGACATACTTTGACATGGTGTGATATTATCTGCGTTGAGTCAAGTTGACGCAATTTTTCCCAAAAATGTTCCACATCATTAAGACTATTCACACCTTATAAACAATGATGGAGTTAGAATTTTTACTAAGGAATTAAAAAGTAAACACATGAAGAAGTCAAAGTAAATATAAACAATATAAAGTTTTCACCGAATGAACCCCTTGAATCGCTAGAAACATGTGAAGTGTATGGCTAACCCAATAACGAAAGTTTCGTAAGGGGACTGGAGCAGGCTACCATGAGACAAAAGACCCTACCTAACTTCACTTCTTTGTTGTTTCTACTTTTCATATTAAACTTTATTTACATACACCCATCTAATATGATACTATCAGGTCATTTATTTGATATTCATATTTATCTATTATAGTAGGTAACCTTTATTAATGTTGTTTTGAATGATGAAACTAAGTTTATGGTTTTTTTAATATAAGGTGGGGGCTTATAGCAGGTAGAATACCAGGAAGAACAGCAGAAGAAATAGAAAGGTTTTGGATAATGAGACACAGTGATGGGTTTGCACACAAGAGAAGACAAACAATTAAGAAAAGTCTACCACCTACATAATTATTATCCTTCTTTTTCTCCAAAAAAAAAAAACTTTTTGAGGAAAGCAGATTATCTTTTTCCTCCTCATCCTTTCTTTTCCATTTTGTTTGGGGGACCAAGCTACTGATCATTTTATCATTTTCTTGTCTATGTACTTCTACTTTTAGATTTGAGATTATATCTTATGCCTTTTTGGTTTACTTGTTATGTTTATGTGTGCAATATATATGTAATCATATTATCTTAGCTTTAGGTGACAATATTATTAGTCCAATATGTATCCAGAATATTAGTTAATCGTGCAAAAATATCAATTGTATCCAACTATGCATTACAATATATTGCGACCATCATTAAGTGTAAAATTAGATTTTTTTTGGTACATATACTTCCTCCAATCTATTTTATTTATAGGTTGATTTTTTTTCACGTTCTTTAAGAAAATATAATTAAAAGAGTAATTTAACTATATTATTCATTTTTACTCTTTGATCTTAATTTTGTACTACCATATCTCTTCACATTATTGAGTAAAAATAAATAATTAATTATATCTTAATTTTCTAAAATGACAACTATCATTCACCAATTATTTTTAATAAATACAGTAATTAAAATGAAGCGGAGAGAGTAATAACTAAAAAGGGGTTTTGATAAACAAAGAAAATTGAGTGATTGTTTAGTGATAAAATTACTATCTAAGACCTTTCCTTAAGTATCCTAATGATCTAAAATTGCTTTCCTCTATGGGCTCTTTTTTGTAGAAAGGAAACTATTTCCTCATTTTTACCAAAATAAGTGTTGTTATTAATTTTTGCATATTTTTTGAAAAAATTATTTATTCCTAGGAAATAAGAAGGGCAATTTTTTTAAAAAAATCAATTCTTTTTTTGAAACACTAAAATAAGTCTGATTTGAAAATAAAAAAGAACAACTTGTTTTAGAACAAAAGGAGTACATTCCAGAAGAAAAATCCTGCACCAAACTTATTGGAAACGATTATTAAAAAATTGAAAATTTCAAAAGAAGCACCAACATTGGGTGGTTAGTTGTTTATCTTTTCATCAACTTCAAGAAAATGTTAAAAGCAACAATTTTGTCAATTATCTTATTGTTGTAAGTGAAGGAAAATAAGATTTTGTTTACTTAAAAGTTTTTTTTTTTTTTTTAAGTGTGTTAAACTGTGAACGGTCAATAAGAGAAATTAAAGAATAGATTAAATTTTGGACTAATTTTACTATCAAAATTTATATTTGTTAGCTCACGAATCATTCTGCGAGACGTCTAATAGTCTCTAACTTGATCGTTGAATTCTTAGTCTAGGAATATATAGATTAAGATTATCCATCATTCCTTTTATTAAAGAAAAATAGTTTCAATCAGAGAGTAAACAAATGGGTTAACGGGTCGAAGGAGTGGAAACATATTTTGGGCCGGAAAGAACCCATTATATTGAGATTCGGCTTAGAATTAGTGGCCCATAATTCTTCAATTAACCCAACTACTATTATTTAGTCCATTTCATGTGTAAAATCTTAAATCAAACAAATATCACGAAAATTACTTGTTACATGAAATTGCAAACATAACTTCTAAAACATTTTTTTTTTACAATATACAATAGGTTAACTCATTGCTCTTTTACATCTCATCAATGAAAGTTCAATAGATTAAGAGATCATAATTCTTTTTTTATATTCTTTTATCAAACAGATATTATTTTTTCACTTTTCTATTTCTTATTTCTTGATTGATCTGTGTGTTGTGAAGAAATTAAAGTATTTACCTCAATTACACTCTATACTAATGCTAAAAAAATTCATATCACATGTAAAATAAATAGTGAAAATCATAATAAACTCAGTTAATTAACTATCATTGATGCGAGCCTCTGTCACAAGAGGCAATTTATGTGGTACACAGTGTAAAGCTGCCATTTTATTTTATTTTAATAATAATCTTTCTTTCTGGATCTGTTAAGTATGAACTCAACAATAATATATTGCCAACTTTTTATCCTTGCTGCTCAACGTGTTCCCTTATGGTTTCAAACAAATAGTAGGGACCATCGTTATATTATTGATGATTATGATTCAATATTAAATATACTTCCATTCACTTTACTGGTTCACTTTGAATATCCCATGCTTCTTAAGAAAAATAATAATCAAAATGATTATTTTATTATAAAACACATATTGATTAATGTTTCATATTAAACTTGAAAAATAATTTTGGAATAAATAATTAATGCACATGGGAATAAAATAATTATCTTTTGTTGATATGTTAAAAGTAAAAAAAATATTTTTGAAATAGTAAACAAATAAAAATAAAGGAAGTGAGTATTATATTTCTTTCCTTGTACACAAAATTTACGCTTATTTTCTTTAAATTTAACTAACTTGTAGAATATAAATATTTTGGCCCTTTAAGCTAGCTAGTCTACAACAATTAGCAGGGCCAATATAATTAATTACTACTGTGGAGTAATGATGTATTGTGGTTGACATTAAGAAAACGTTGAGAAAAAATGCGAGCATAAGTTTTATTAATGTGATAATACTGACCAATGATACCCATTTTAATGTTCGTACGATATCCCCCTTCTTCTTTTCGTTTTTTCAAATAATCGTGAGGTCCAGTTAATTTTTGCGTATACATATTTCAATTATTGCTTCTTTTTTTCCTACCTAAATTTGTTACTACTTTTTCTCTCTCACAATGATAATGTTTACTAAACTTGTGGGTAGAGAAAGTATATAATGAAGAACTTTAAGGATTCCAGTACTTTTCCAATAAAATTTGAGAAAATATCGTACCATTTAGCAAAATACAATGATTATAATTCAAAGGAGATAAATTACTTAATTAATTTATCATTTGCTTTTATAAATGCTCTTTTTATTGTGGCTCTACTTATTTCCTTGACCTGGTAAAACAATTAAAACAAAACATTTATCCACAGTAAAGTAGTGCAAACGCGTTTATACGGGAAAATCCCAATATATATAATCTTATTTGAAAATTAAAGTAAAGTGTGACCCAAAACAACGTATTAAAATATTGTTGGAAGGTTCTTAAGATCTTGGTTTTATTATTATAGCATGTAGCAAAATCCAACCACACAACTTCAATAACTCTTTTTATATCATTTTTAATATTAATCTCTTTTTTGTTTTTTCTTCATAATAGGGACTAAACATCGAAAAAGTAGTCCCACACAATAAGTAGACAAGTCAGTAGTACTTGGATGTAAATCATTTATGTAACAAAAATATGGATCGTGTGTAGTGATGGACTATTGGGATTGCTTCGGTCTTAATCAAAGATTTCGGATTAGAGTTCTGGGTATGAAAGAAAATCATGTTGGGAGCGTCACCCTCAAATGAGCTTATTGAACATAATTTATTTTCTAGTCACGTCATCATATAGGTGATTATCTTAATAAATTATGCTAATATTATTTTATAGGATTGATAATATCAAATGGATCCTTTATATACTACATCCATCTCATATTAGATGTGCACTTTTTATTTTACATGATAATTAATAAATTTTCAGCTTTACTATTTTACCCTTCGTTCATATTAATTAGCCTCTTGAAAAAAAAAGAAATTTTGAATCTTCAAAATTTGTTTAAGCTTTTAAAGGTCATATTAATTATAGAGATAAAATGAAAAAAAATTAGTTAATTCTATCCTGATTTAGTAAGTGATCAAGTAATATAGACAAATATTTCTAGTAAGATGCATATCTAATATGAGACGGATGGAGTAATACTATGTGAAATCGAATAAAGATTATTCTCATCACTTCCAACAAATTGTCCCTCGAAAAAAATGCTTTCTAATTAATAAGGGGTTAAAATGAGTATCGTCAACTTTTTTTATTGACAGATTATTAGTTGGCGTTTGGACATGCGATATCCAATATGAAATCATGAACTATTGGGTCGGAAATTTGAGTCACGGTAAATGTAAATTGAAAAACTATTAATTTTTCTAGGTGGTGAGGTGTTATAGAAAAAAACAAAAGATTGTAAAAATATAAATAAAATCATTTATTTAATCTTATTTTTAAAATACAATAGTGAGCTACAACGTAACCTTACAAGTGATTCAGTATCTTTTTAATATTTTTTTTGATGGATTATATTCTCAAGCCCAAGTAGGATGCTAGCAACCGTACAAGTGTGGATATTTTAGAATTCTAATGGTTTGCACAGTAAGTCAAACAAGTCCTTTGAAAAATACTAAAAGACGGATTGGAATGTATATATACTTATACTAGGAGTAATAAATAATGTTAAGTACATTTCATTATTGGTTACTAATATTGTTAGCTGAGTATTATGTGAAAGAGGACAAATATTTGATAAATAAATATTTACAGTACATTTTGCAGGTTAAGTCAGCTAACAGGAGAGGCTCTCTATCGAAATTTTAGATATTTTTTCAAAGTCTATCTAAAATAAAGTTGAATGACTTTATAGCCAAAAAAAAAAGTAATGACTATTGATAGGAAAAATAATTATAAGTTCAGCGATCATTTCAGAAATTAGTTTAATTTTTTTGCTTATAATGGATGCACGTAGTTAATTAATTGATCAAATAATGTTCTGTTGTAATGTGTTATGTGTGTGTGTGTTTGTCTGTGTTTTTGTGTGAGTGTTTGTGTGTGAGAGCTGGTCCCTGGAATTTAAGTACAAAAAGGAAAAAATGCAGTTAGATGTATGACAAATAGACACGAGTAAACAACATCGCAGAAAAGTGTATTAATGTAAAGATGGATCTTGGGACTAACTCAACCTCAAAAATTAGTTCATATTTATTATTAAAACGAAGATTTTTAATTTCATAGATGATAGTCAAACTAAGTAGCTATAGCAGAAACGCCATATAACTAAATTTAAGTAGCCAAAAAAATATCTTAACTAATATTACATACTCAGAAAATTGGTCACGTTGGAAAATTATTAGTATTAGTTTGGTGTGAAATGTTCATGAAATATATTATCGCGGCTGCGGCATAAGCAAAAGTTGTCAAATAAATAATTATTGTCACGTCATCGACACATTATTTTCCCTAAAGTAGTTAGGAGAAATATTATAAAGGTGAATTGATGGCAATGAGTACTGCGCCAACAAATTAAAGGGCCAGTAGTTCAGACACAATAATTTTGTACGTACGTTGGTGTTTAATGTCATTTCCAACACTTTTCTTGGTAAAGTAGGAGAAACCAATTAACATGACAAAAGTTGGGAAATAAAGGGATGAGATTTATTTGTAAATTTCCTTTTCATTTCTCTTGTGTTTCCTAGCTAGCTAGTAGGGACGACTATCAGGGAACGTTATTAGCTTAATTGATTGACTATCTGAATTTTCACGTTGTTGGTGAGGCTATGAAAGTTCAATTTCTCACCTTATAATTTCCTCCCTGTTTTCTCGTTCCACTAATTCCCTCAAGTACCAAAAAAAAAGAAAAGAGTAGTGGGGATCATCACTAGATGCAATATACTTCCTATGTCCCTAATTACTTGTTCACTTTTGAATTGACACACCTATTAAGAAAATAATTATTGACATAGTAAGTTTACCATTTTATCCCTATTAATTATGAAGTAGATGAATTAAAAATTTAATATTTTCAAAAGGTTCTACCTTTTTTAAAGTAATTAATTGAGGGTATAATAGGAAATTTTTTTTGTCCTTTCTTGATTTGTCAAAATGGACAAGTAATTAGGGATAACTATAAAAGGAAAAATGGACAAGTAAATAGAGATAAATGGAGTATATTATAAGTGTATACGATAGATGACTATAATTAGTGACATTTATTTTCTTTGAATTTCAACTATCTGAGCAACCGCAATATATAAATAGTAGTAGTTAGTAGCGAGGTCAAAAAATTTCATTAAGAGGTTTGAAATATGAAAAAATAAACATACAAAGAAGTCGGTGTTAAACCATATATATAGATAATATATATAGTTTTCCGCAGAAAGAAGTTTGGATGATTATTAGCTCCGCGAATCACTAGTAGTACTAATTATTGAAGGAAAATTTCAAAGGAAAGTAGGAAGAAAACAGGAAATGTCTTGGAAAAAGACTAAATAATTAATTAATACTGTTGTTGACATGAAGAAAACCTTCAGAACAAACATTTAAAAAAAAAGTCCAAAGTTACGTTGAATTGTATGCCAATCCTAAGGACAGAATTATTTCATGTCCGTACGAGATTGTATCCCAAATTTCATCATTGCTTTTCATTTCTCTATTAAATTTCTTCTTTCTTTTTTCTTTCTCATAACTATATTCTTTTAATTTCAAATTAATTGAATTGTTGAGATATTTTTATTTTCAAATTAATTTAATTGTTCAATTTTCAAAATTACTTTTAGAATGTTCTTCCAATTTTACCCTTTATTAGTTAGTATTGAAATTAGTTGTTAATTAATGTTTAGTTTATTTAATCATAAATTTGATAATAATTAATAAGGGTAAAAATGAAAAGCTATGCCTAATTTATATCTTAATTTTTTTTTAAAGAGTGTGAAATATTTTAATAATTCAATTAATTTGAAATAAAGGGAGTAACATTTCCAAATAGGGAACTTAAAAAGGGACGAGCTTTATATTTTGCTAAATTATGTAAAAAAAATACTATAACTTTAACTTAGAACATTTGAACAATGTATAAGTACTTTCAAAATTCACAAATGGATACATACCATACCACATAAATGTTCTTTTTTTTTGCTCTACTTCTTTCCTTGACGCGTAACACAATCACTCGTTTTGTCCCACGCGTTCGAGAAAAATTAGATTTATGAAAAAATTGCTTAACTTTGGTTGGTTGGCATATATTTCTTTGGAACTTAATACTCATTCAAAGAGTCTTGAGAGAAGTATTAAACTATTTTTAAGTTTGAGGTAAATTATTAGTTTCGTTCTTAAATTATTGAAAATCTTAAAAATACTCATTTATTTGACTAATTGAACTTAAATACGCTCCTGATCTTGCCACATGGGTGAACTACACCCTAAATTCTCGTCAAGTTTAGGAGTATTTTCAACATTTTCCTTGCCTTTTTATTAAGAGCTCTAGACTTCTACAAGAATTTGATATCACTTCTTAGGTCATGTGACAAATCAGGGGTGTGTATTTAAGTTGAGTTAGTTAAGTAGAGAAATATTTTTAAAACTGTCAATAATTTAAGAATGAAACTAATAATTCATGACAAGTTGAGATATATTTTAAATACTTCTCTCAAGATTCTTACATATATTACTACAAAATCATGTTGTGATTAATTATAGCATCTCACAAAATCCAACCATAAAACTCCAATTAATAGAGGTACGTAGTCCCACATTATCTCATTATTAATAAATAGACATGTCAGTGGCACTTGATAGAACTGATCATTTACTAGATGTTGTTTGGTGGGATTCACGGTATAATTAAATGAAATAGAATAACGATAACGTTAACCTTTTTTTTACGAGTGACGACATTGTTTATCCTTATAAAGGCACGGTTGAATTTGTTACGTGGTTGAATTGATTTATAAGATAATATAATAGAATAATAAGTATAAATATATTAACAAATCAAAAGTCAAGTAAATTAATTATATTTCATTAATAAATAAAACCGAATTAGCCTAAATTCAAGTTGTACTTAGTGAAAGTAATTTTGGATTAGCCTCGAACTTGAAGAACAATCTACTAGAATTTGATAGAAAAAGTAAGAACGTTGGTATTATATTTTGAATTAGTGTCTTATACATAATTAAAAAATAAAAGATATTCACTTTATTTTCTCACTTATTATAAACCAAAGATTTAAAAAAAAAAAAACGTTGAATTTGTTGTATCGTACACTTCGGGGTCGCCCTGAAAAAAAAAAAAGACAAATAGAATAGTGGGCTACAACTTTCAATTCAGTTTTACTTTTTCATAGAAAAAAAAAAATTGTCCTGTTTTACTTGATAAAATCTTCGGGATTTCTTGAAAATGATATTATAAGGATTGTAATCCAAATGAATCTTTCTACTTATTAATTTTTGACAATTTTTGTCTATCCAGACAACAAAATCCTCTTAATTTTGACTACTCTTTGATTTACAACTTAAAGTTATTATGTCCCCACATTGATTATAATATTTTCTTAGTTTCAACATAAGTAATGTTTTAGATAATTAAGAATGTATTAATAAGATTTTTCCCATTTTTTTACCTGTTTTTAAATAAAGGAAATTTTACATAATCAAGAAATTACTAAAGAGTTGCATCTTTTTCAAAGTATTTATTAAGAGTAACTTAGTAAAAATACATCTTACTTTCTAAAAACGAATAGTTTTCTTAAGGGATGTGTCCAAACTAAAAACGTCACTTATTTTGAAACGGATGAAATATTACATTTTTCAGATTCTTAAAAGGCGTGTTTCCATTATCTTTTTCAATGGAAGGAAGAAAAATCGACTACAAATACAATGGAGAAAATATGTGGATTAATCGGACACTTTACTAATAGGTTCAAATTCCTACTTAATGAAATTGAATTAGTGAAATAGCTTGCATATTTCTTTTTTTAATAGTTGAATTAGTGAAATTACTTGCATATATTTATTTTTTCAATAAAAAAACATTTTATAGAATGGAATAATTCTATTAAATAACTAAAGATTAGGTTTAATATCATCACAATATTAATTTGATCAAATTTGACGAACTACGTTTAAAAAGTAATATCTTGTGTAAAAATGTCAAATGACTAAGCAATACTTGATGAGGACACTATTAAACATTAATTTGAACATTTTATAGAAGGCAATTTGTCAATTGGGGTTGTATAGTATAATTGTTGGCACAGTCTCAGTTCCCATGATTAATAGAGCATTAATGAATACTTAACTTCAAATTATTTTAATTGAAGTTGACTTTCTATGTTTGTTATGATTTTGTTTAACAAGGCCTCTAATCCAAGAGAAATGGAGGATATGTTAATTATTTCTCAATTAAGCACAACTCACTGCCAGCATTATAATTAACTATAAAATTGTCTAGCTAGATGCATGTTCTTTCCTGTTAATAGATTAGAGAAACATTTATACATAATTGTCAAAATTACTTAAATATGTAAGTATGCACCTAAATTCAAATTCCATGTTTGATTTGATGTCTATCCTTAAAAGGGGAAAATAAAAAGAGGGTCCATTCATGTCTGGTAATTAAGTTTTTCTTCCTTTATTTGCTTGACTTATTCTTTTATATTAGAATTCCTAAGCTTGACGCATTGAAATTTCTATTCTCCTTTTATAATTATAATTTTTTATATAATTAATCAAATTTCTATTTTAAAATTAACTTATACTAATATAAAGGATGGAACATGTAATTAAAGGATCCATATGTGTTTTTAAAAAATTCAAAATAAATTTTAAAAGTGTAATAAATTTAATTGTAAGTATCTAAAGGTTGAACTTGAATTTTATTTTGAATATACAATTGATCTTGGTGGAAATTCACTTTTTTTTCTTGTAATTTTAGATCTACCCCCAAAAGTGAGTCTATTGCATAATTTATGAGTTAATTTAAAGTTAATATTTTTTAATTGAATCGTGTATCCATATTAAAAATTAATTAACTAATAAATAATAAATTTTGAACTCAATGAATCAAATAATACGATAATACCAAACAAGAAGCCATAATTAATATTCAAATTTTATATTCATCTCTCCATGGGTGTTGCATACATCCTCTTTTTCCACTTCTAGTCCACTATACCTTATCGAATTTCAATAAATAAGAGAACTTTATATCATATGTTATATAATTACCATGGTGTTGGTTAAATAAGATATTTAAAAGAGAGATCAAAGATAATTTAGATCTAGACAAATACTAGAAAATGTGTTGTTAGTAGTTTAAGATCTTGAATTGCCTCAGAGCTAGCAAGGACGAATATACAATTTATTATGAAAAAGTAGTTTCGTATCTATATTTAAAAAAATAATTATTTTGGAGTTTTAATTTTCACAAGCAAAGCTCTCTATCATCTACGTGTTTTGAAATTTTACTCCTAGAAATTGAAACACCAAACAATTGTTATTTTCCAAATAACTGAAAATGACCATTTTTTAAAATTTTAACCATTTATTTTATAGATTTGCATAACTCAATGACTTTAAGTCAAACTTATGTAAAAAAAAAGTGCTAATAATTAATTGTGGACCTAATAATATAAATGTATTAGGAATTTACCACTAGTATTTAAGTGAAAACTCAGATAATTCATAATCATAAGTTGTAAATGTATAGATTTAGAATAAAAACATCAAACTCGAAAGGCAAGAAGCTTCTTAACTTTAAGTTGAAAATATTGAGATAACAACAAAAAAATATAAGCCACAGAATTACAATAAGATTTTATCTGATTGCTAAATCAGTCAAAGGAAGAATATTCAAACGTGGTTCCGCGTTGTTGCCTTTAATATATTGCTACTATATATTATAATATATTATTATTATTATTATTATATTATAATGAGACAAATAATGTGAGAATGACGTAGAATTTATGATGTCACATTCATACAACCCCTTTGTTACGTTTATGTAAATCTCTTTTTTAAAACGTTAATTATGTAATTCTCCACCAACCATTTTATATACTATCGTTTTCTTAATACTTTTTTCTGAGTTCCGAAAATTGATGTATTGAGATAATTAACGGTTAATGAGAGATGGGGTTTGAGATAAAATATCATTTTCGAGATAGCGATGTATTATTTATTCAGGTTTGATTTGAATATAATAAATTAATACTTTTAAAAATGAATATTACTTAAAAATAGAAAAAATTACATAAAAATTCAACTTAAAAAATCATAACTCCAAAATTCCTACCATTTAAAAAAATTACAAATTTTTTCCTCTAGAATACCACGGTAAATATGGGAAGAAACTATGGGCTCTATCCTTGTTTGTCAAACTTGAACCAAATTAATTTTAAATGACAATTAAGATTTGTAAAATATCTTGGGACTTGACTAATTTGTCCTTTTTCTTTTTGATGCATACCTAAACTATTTTTCCTCTTAATGACAAAAAAACATCTAAATATAATATTTTTCAACTTTCAATTGCCACAATTAAAAAAAAAAAAAAAAAAAGCAACAATGAGTGTTCAGTAGTTTTGCTTGCACTATAAGAAAACCTCAAATAAGTTATTTACGGCTTTATTAATATATTTATAAGAAGAAATTCCAAAATTAAAAAAAAAAAAAAAAAAAAGCAACAATGAGTGTTCAGTAGTTTTGCTTGCACTATAAGAAAACCTCAAATAAGTTATTTACGGCTTTATTAATATATTTATAAGAAGAAAGGAATATATCTGCAATCAATTCCCTCAAAAATCAAATTGATTAAACATTTAAAGTCACTTTTCTAGTTTCTAGACTAGAAAGAAAAAAAAAAAAACAGATTCGTCCAAACGAAATGAAAGTGAATCTAATTCTTAATCAAAATGAAGTAGAAAATTGCAGGACGTGTTTCTACGTTCACACCCAACTTGCTCATACAGTGGTTCTCATTTTATACCATGACAAGTGAGGCTTGTTTCTTATCACACTAGATAAGTGAGAACACTACGATATTTCGGTTATAAAGCATAAACTATTTAATTTGAACTATAATATTGTGTGATATTTTGTTAAAAAGTCGTACTTTATAATCTAATATCTTGTTTAATCAGGCTTTTCGAAAGGTAAAAGTATTTGTATAAAAATGATGTAATTATTTATTTGTCGTTTGGAAGAAGTTACAAATTCATAGTATTAATAGGAAGTTAATTTTTTCAAGATAAAATAATTATTTAATTAATTTAACCATATATATTTCTCAAATATTAATACAATCCTCTTAAAATAGTTTCTTTATTTGAATAATACTAATAGTTTCTTCTTTGTAAAAATTAGGCAAATGACCTAGTATAAGAAAGAAATTACTTCCTTTCCCTACTCTTTCATTAATTACCAAAAATCCCTCTTTTAGTGTTTTTCGGATACATAATATAGCAGTGTGGATACTTAATATAGCAGCGCGGATACTTTAATTAATAACGGGCGGATGCATAATATAGCAGTGCGGATACTTTAATTAAAACAGGCGGATACTTAAATTATTAAGTTGTTAGCAGCACATATACTTAATTAACGGGCGGATGCATAATATATCAGTGCGGATACTTTAATTAATAACGGGCGAATACTTAAACTAATAAAGTATCCGGGTTTAAAGTTGAAATTTGGGGGGAAAAATAAGGGATTTTTTGTATTTTTAATGAAAGAGTAGGGAAATATTGAGAATAGGTAAAGAAGTGTTGTGTATTTAAGTAATTTTTCCTTCTTTTTATGACAATGATATCCACTTCAAATTTTATATTTTGATATATAAAAATACGTTTTGAAAAAATTGACTAGACATATTATACTTGTCAATCAATTAAAAAAATACTTGAGAAACGTATTCTGCCAAATAAGGATTGTTTCTCCTTTAAAATACCTTTTTCTGAAAAGCTTAGGCAAACAAATTCTTATCTTAACCATGGCAAATTACGCGCTCAATTATTGTTAGCGATAGAATTTTCTTTGTGTTTCTGAATGTGACATTTGTACCTAAAAATGGAATCTCCTCTTTAATCAAAAACTAAATCTATATCTATATCAATATCAATATTTATATCCATTTATCTATCTATTCTATGTTATTTTAAAAGAATGGACTTTGTAATTTAAATGTTAAATTACTATAATACCCTGCTATTTCGAAGAGTTATAGCTTTTCTGATGAATTGTGATTTTTTCGATGAGCTGTGACTTTTTAAAAGGGTTGTGACTTTTCGAAGGGATGTGATTTTTCATATAAGGCATAATAAGCATCCACTCATACTATTCTTTATTAGCTAAATAGAGGGGTTTCCTATCATTTTTTAACTACGATTTTTCAAAATTTTCTACTCTCCTTAAAAATTAAAACTCAAGCATGATTTATAATCATTGAGAGAGTTGAAATTTCACTATTCTTCTTTGATATATACCTGAAGAAACATTTTGACGTGATTATTAATTGGTTTTAAATATACATATATAACATACGTATCGAGAAAATAGTAAAGGCTACATAATCTTTAATTTGAACTAGTTTATATTAGAACTTGGAAAACACTTAAAACTTCAACATCAATTATTGATGAAAGAATAATAAGATTACCGAGTAAAAGAAGAAAAAAAAAGGATATGTAAAGCGTGGTGGCCCAAAAAACGCACTCTTTGAATTAGTCATTGTAGGGTCTCTATTTAATTTAATTCCTCCATAGGTAAGGGGAAAAAAATCAATTCATACACCCAAAGAAAAGAAAATTCCAACAAAACTATAATGTATAATCTCACAGTCAATATTTGTTCCCCTTTCCACTTTTTTTCCTCTTTATATCCCTTCCATTTCCTTAACATTTTTTCTAACTATCCCTAAAGCAACTTCACTTGCTCTCTCCTACTTCTTTCTTGGCAACTTTCCCTTCATAAATCCATTTATACACACACAAAAATTTCCCTTTTATCCTCAAATTAATTACTACCTATTTTGTCATCATTGAAGTTTCCCAAAATGGAGAAAGTTAAAAGTATGGAGAAAAAGAAATTGATCAATGAGTTAACACAAGGGAAGGAATTTGTTAACCAATTGAAAAATCAGATTATTGGTCCATTAGCTTCTCCTGAAGAATGTGATTTACTAATTGGGAAAATATTGTCTACACTTGAGAAATCATTATCAATTCTCAATTTGAAGGCTCTTCTTCTTGAAGGTGGAATTAATAATACTAACAATTCTTCATCTTCATGTTCATCAATTTCATTTCTTGCTAGTAATAATAATATTAGTCCCAAGAGTGAAGTTTTTGATTCTTCAAGGGATCAATTGGACAAAAATATGGTCTCCAAGAAAAGGTGAATTTTCTTTTAAAAGAACTCTTTTGGACTATTTTCTTGGATTTTTATTATTTTTTTGCTCAATTTGTATGTTTTTTTTTTTGGATTTGCAGAAAGAAAACACAACAATGGATTAATCAAACAAGCATTTCTGTAAATGGGCTTGAAGGTCCATGTGAAGATGGATTTAGTTGGAGAAAGTATGGCCAAAAAGATATTTTAGGGGCTAATCATCCAAGGTAAGAAATATTTTTCTTTAATTTTACTGTTTGTTAAAAAAAATTAATTTTTGTCTTTTTTAGCTATTTGTTTAATGGTTAAATTTCATTTTGAAAAAAAAAACAAGATTATCCTAATAATGGAAGTAATTTGAACTCTTTTTTTTTTGTCTCATAGACAACTACTTAATCAACTGTTGAATTAATTAATGTAATTGCTACCTATTTCACTAATTTAATGACTTGAATTAGTGGCTTAAACTGCCATTAATGGTCAGCTACATTAATGGCAACTGCCCACTTGCTCCAAATATAAAATACAATGAAAATGATGGCAGTAGATGGGATCTTTGAATCATAAAAAATTAAAAATAGTAAAAAGTTAAAATAAAAAAACAAAAACATCATAGTCCCTAGACCCTAGGTTTTGGTGCTTTTAGGCTACATTCAAGTGCATGAATTTTGATCATTTCATGTGGTCCCTTCTAAATTAAAACACTTCCAAATATCTCTTGTCCTTCAGTTGCTAGAGAAAGTAAACCATCAACTGTTTGAGTCATAAAGGCTCTTTACTTTTGGCAAGAACTAATGTAAAATAAAATAAAATTTTGATTTCATAAATGATGAAAATACATCGAATCGAGTTTTAACTTATATACATTAACAATGATAACGGTTCATACATATCGATATGTTGTGTTAATCGTTTTTTTTTTTTTTTGGTAAATGCAGGGCTTATTATAGGTGTACTCATAGGAACACACAGGGATGTTTGGCAACAAAACAAGTCCAAAAATCAGATGGAAATTCAACAATTTTTGAAGTCACATATAAAGGAAGGCACAGTTGTAAAGTTGCGCAATCAGAAATATTTTCACTTAATAACCAAAAACGCCAGAAATGCAACAAAAAACAAAAAGAAGAAATGGTAATATTCAACTCTGCATCACCAAACCATAACGTTGAAAACTTAAACATTATAACAGCAAAAGAAGAAGAAGTTTTCACGCCCTTTCCATTCCCTCCTGCACCACTACACATCGAAAATGTCGAAGAAAATAAATTCTTTCCAGATTCAATGGCGCCATTTTCGTCTCCAATAGCCTCAGAATTACCCTTGTACTTGTCATTGTTGACATCCCAAAATGATGAATTTGGAATGGAACACATGATTCTACAGAGCTCAGATTCAGATCTTACTGAATTGATATCGACTCCGACTTCGATTTCAAATTCATCGTTTGGTGGAGAAGGGATGGATTATGAACATGAAATCACATTTGACATTGAAGAATTCTTCATTTAATTTGAAATTTAGAGCATTCCTTGCAAAGTTTGTAATAGCAGCAAGTATGTTTTATGCAATAATTTTTGCTTTTTTAGCCTAATTGATCCTAAGCTAAAGTCAATTGACTGATGTTTTAGAGAAATAGTTGTAGTAAAAATTGTAACGTCGATGAATTCATGTTTGTAATTACAAGCTTTGGCTATTGAAATTCAAGTTGCATTTCAATTTTTTTTGGCTTAGTAAACGAGAATTAAAGACAAAAAGTACGTAATTACATGAACTTTTATAAATTCAAAGACAAACTTATGTTATAGTAACACTTACAATTTATGAAATGATTATACTGAATCAATACGTGCATGATATGTGTTAGTATTTTGCACGTACAACTTATACGTCGATAAATCATTTAACTATTTCTCTTCTTGATAAAAACAGTGAGTTGGAACTCGTTCAGTGATTCGGCTGGTTGAAATATTCTTCTTCTAGAAAAGGGAAATTTGCATTTTAGTGCCTAAAGTAATTTGTGAATATTTATAATTAAAAAAAGGACGTTTAATTAATTTTTCTAGAAATAAAATAAATTATAAGAAAACAACTAAGAAATTAAAACTAGCTTGGCAAGAGTTGGATAGATTAGATTATGACCAATTGTTTAACTCATCTCAATCCAAATAAATTTTGTATAGATTAATGATTCATACATTTATTAAACACAATATATTTTAACTATTCAAACTTAACTTAATCCGTCCATTTGACACTCTAAACCTCTTCATTCTCCATCTCACTCGCCTCTCTTTCTTTTTAAGATGTAGTTGCGAATCATAATTCAGCAAACTATAACTATTTCGCTTGATTATGTTTCTGGTCCTAGCTATTTTTGAAATTTCCACATTCTAAAATCATATGGCCCAAAAATTTCTCCAATTCGTACTCACTTACACACACACATGCCATTTGGGTCCTCTTGGATTTGATTGAACATGGCTTTATTTGAAAGAGCCTCTTATTGAATTGTGACATGCACATTCATAAAAATGGCCCAATTATAATTAACAGAATTTGAGCCCTTTGTTTTCCTCATCCTTAAATGCGGGCTAATTTGAATTAGACTCTATATTTGTTTTTTCCTTCACTTTAATTTTGTGGGTATTTTGAATTTGCTATATTTTTTTTTAATGATTCTTGATAGAATTTCCTCATGATAATGCCCTGAAGATTTACCTATAAAATTTTAATCTCCATAACAATGAATTTATTGTTTATAACAGAGGGTGAAAGGTATAGCCATTTGTGAATTTTACCTAACAAAACAACAATGGACAAACAAAATAGTGGTCAAAATGTCATAATTTATAAAGAAAAATCACCCCACATATATATTTAAGGGATAATATTACGGGTTTTAAATTTACTTTTAAAATATTATTGCTTATAACATTTTAATTGCGGGTTATAACAGATCAGTTTTTATTTTAATTCCACTTTATTAAATAATAAATATTTTATAATTATATTTTAATTATTAGGTGATATAATTAAAGAATCAATCATAATTATCTGTTACCCATTTTTAGGGATTTACCTTGATTCTTGTATTTGTTTTACTGTCACACTTCAAACCCCACCTCCCAACCACCACGTTTCTTCTATTCTTCTCACACACCATAACAACACCCCACCACCCCCACGTTCAAAAATTAAACATTTCTCTCTCACCTCTTAATTCATCTTCCTTAGAAATCGTAAATCATCTCTGTATCACCATAATTTGACATCTTCATTCTACAATCAAAAGAAAGGC
>NW_006238936.1:3172308-3193127 GCF_000226075.1 Solanum tuberosum | reverse complement strand
CCCCCACGTTCAAAAATTAAACATTTCTCTCTCACCTTTCATTCATATTCCTTAGAAATCGTAAATCATCTCTCTATCACCATAATCTGACATCTTCATTCTACAATCAAAAGAAAGGCAAAATCTGTGAAAACAATGTAGAAGAAACTTGAGCATACTCCTAGAGAGAGCCCTAGATTAGTTGAAATGAGTTCTACTATTGAAATCGAGGCTCCAACTTTTAACATATTGACTCAATCGCCGCCGACCAACAAGAATGCAAGTTCGGCGAGAAAGGTTGTTACCCACAAAACAAGAAACAAATTCCAGAAAAGAAGAAGAAAAGAGAAGCAAAGAAAATTGCAAGTCCTCCAAATCAAAAGGAACAAAAGAGAAAAGGGAAAATGGTGGAACCCCTTCGAATTCAGACTCAGATTTTGTAAGCGAGATTATTTTTAAAAAAAAAAAAAAAATCAACAAATGTCGAATGGTGTCAGTCATCAAAACCCTCTAAAAGAAAAGCAACAATGAAAGATGACTCGAAAATTTCAATTTCAAAAAAAGGCAAAAAGATTATTTTAGCAATTATTCAATTTAGTAGGATCTTTTTTAAAAACAGTTTCTTTATGCATATGATTCTGGTATGAAAATTTGTTTAATGTTGGCATGAAATTGGCATGATCTATGCATCTATATGTATATTCATTGTCATGTTTTTTTACATGTTTTTATTTTTATGCATCTATATGTATATTTATTGTCATAATTTTTTACATGTTGTTTTAATTTTTGACTGATAGATATTTGTTTTTGCTACAGTTTTTTTGCATCAATACAATATGCATTGTTTTACATTGTCAAATTTATTTCTTTTAGTAGTTTGTTCCAATTGGATATCAACTTCATACAATTTTATTTTTAATTTGTCAAAAGTTTTCAAGTTAGATACCAAGTTTATACAATTTGGATATTAGCATTAGCCAGATATTTAATAGAATTTAGTTTTGAAAAACACCTCATAAACATAGTACACCACAATTGTATATGTTGTTACACTTAAGCTTTTCAAATGGATATCAAATGAATAACAATTACCTAGTTTTACGTTTTGTTTCTTATAATTTTTTCAGTGGGATACCGGTGTTATTCAAAATGCATACCAATTGGATACATCATTAACTAGTTTTAGTTTGGATAACTTCGTTTGAAATTTTAAATATGTCTTGTTGTTTCTATTTTTGCTGGATTATAGTTCGAAACAAAATAGACACCAATTAAAATTACATGAAATATTTTATGTTGGTTTACATTGTATCTAATTGATCTCCAAATTGAAAAATAAGAATGACATTAAATTGGTATCCAATTTGTATAAATTTGAGAAGAATAAAGCTAACAATGTTTTTAGTGACCATTTTATATTGTATTCACCTCAATTACATATTGTTTTATATATTTTTTCAAATAAATCTGGGAAGAATGAAGTTGACAATGTAAAACAGTGACTATTTTATATTGTATTCACTTCAATTACATCTTGTTTTATATTTTTTTCAAGTCGGACACCAGGTGGATACCAAAAGAATACCAATTGGAAATTACACTAACTAGTATCTATGTAACTTCAATTGCATACCAAATGGATACCAATTGCATACCTGCATTACTTAATCAATTGTTCACTATATATTTGAAAAACAATGAACAATTGATTAAGTAATGTTGGTATATTGGCTTACATTGTATCAACTTGATCTCCAAATTTAAAAATAAGAATAACATTAAATTGGTATCGTATACATTTGGTATTTTAACTTGAGAATTTAAGACAAATATTAAAAAATAAAAAATGTATGAAGTTGGTATCCACCTAATTATATAAATCTGGGAAGAATGAAGCTGACAATGTAAAACTGTGACCATTTTATATTGTATCCACCTCAATTACATCTTGTTTTATATTTTTTTTTCAAGTCGGACACCAAGTGGATACCAAAAGAATACTAATTGAAAATTATAATAAACTAGTATTTGTGTGACTTCAATTGCATACCAATTGCATACCAACATTACTTAATAAATTGTTCACTATATATTTGAAATACAATGAATACATAAAAATAGATTTTACAGTACTCATAATAAATGTTCTGAAATTATAATTCGTTAGTAAAAGACAGAATAAATCAAAACATGAGTCTGTCACACTTATAAATTATGACTTTTTTTTGTGCAGGGTAATTTGAACGTGTCTTCCTGTTGTGGCCCTCTCGACGACATGTATTGCATGTAACTTTAGACCTCTTGAATTTAACATCAGCAAACCCCTTTCAGCGTTCAAGTTTATTCACGCATTTCATACTTATTCATGCCAAAATTCATTAATTATTCATACTAGGATCATGCCACTATAATACCAAAATAATTCCATTTCTATCTATTAATTGTCATTTATTAAATACACAATATACCAAATTCATTACATTATTATTCCCAAATTCATTCCAATATAATGCCAAAAAAATTATCAATCATACCAGAATCGTACCACAAAACATTATAAATTGCCATACATGTCTATTATAAGTAGTATACAAATTCCAAAAAAATATATTATGTAATTTTTTTAACCAGAAACATACCAAAAAAATGATATCTGATTCAGACAAATAATGAACAAATTAAATGTTCAAAATGCAACATTATACTTTTAAAAAATGTCATAATTAAAATTATTATACCCAACAAAAATTTAGAATTCAGTATACAATTTTCATACAATTTTTATGCACACTTTTCATATCTATTGGATGCCAAAGTCATACCTATTTCATGCCATAAGTCATTACTTATTCATACCAGAAGCACACCATCAGAATAAATAATACCAGAATCGTACCAACATGGTATAACCAGTATATCAATTCCAAACAAATTTTATGTAATTTTAAATTAGAAACACAAAAAAAAATGAATGTATTATCAAAATCTAACAGTATATAAAACAAAAAAAAAACACCTTAATTAAAACTATTGTACACAAATGAAATCTTAAAAAAATATTCAGTTTGAATGTTCATAATTTTTGTTACATTTTGTTACCAATACAAATAAAATATCTGAAAGAACACTAACCTGAAAGATTCTATCTACCATCATGATTTATTAATGTTGATAAGAAACCGTCCATTACAAGAAAATGAAGATTATTGAATAAAAACGAATAGAAATTAGACGAGAGTGACGACTAACTAGCGAAAATATTGAGAAGAGAGAGAAACGTTTTAAGAAAAGAAAAGAAATTTGTTCCAAAATGCCAATAACTGCTTTGAGCTAAGCAAGAAAAATAAATATTCCTTTGTTATGACTCTTCTATTTTTATGTCTCTTATTAATTATCATTAATATTTTCAAATTATTTACTACTAAAATATCCGTTTTTACCTTATTTATTTTTCACACTAATTGATTTTTATTATTATTTTAAATCATTTTTTAATTTAGTAAAATGTTATAACTAAAATTGTGGAAAAAAAACCTAAGAGAGAAACTTTGAACAAAATGAATAAAATCTGATTTTTTAATTAATGTTTAACAGATTATAGTGAAATAAGGAAAATAAATATTCCTAATTAGTTTGAATCTCCTAAATTTATGCTAATTAACAATTATCATCAATGAATTAAAAAATAATAAATACACCTCTATCCATTTTTTTTTCATTTTTTTTTTCAAAATCGATTTTTTTTCCTTTTTTATCTTCTTTTTTTTCAAAACTGATTTTCTACAATTAATAAAATTTTTTTTTTTTATAATCTGTTACAACATGTAATTTTTTATTGTTACAACTTGAAAGTTTTATTCTACTACTATAACTTGAAAGTATTACTCTTATAAATGTCATTTATAAAATTTTCACATTTATAAATTGACTTATTCGAAGGGGTAAAAAGATCATATCGTTCGCTTTTATGGATGACAAAAAAAATAGAGATATACTCGTTATTCATCCACCTTTTGCATAATGTCATGTCTTATATTGGAAAACTTCTATTAGTCACAAAAGCGAAGTTAAAATTTTAATCTTATGGGTCTGGATTTTGTAACAATTATTCCAAGTTTTAATAACTTTATTCTAAGTTTAATATGTGTACATATTTAATAACTTCTTAATACAATACACTCAGTGGCGGAGCATGAATTTCACAAAGGGTATTCAGAAATAGCACAGCAAAAGCTCTTTTTAAAAAGTAGATCTAGTAAGAATTTCACAAAGGGTGTTCAGAAATAGCACAACAAAAGCTATTTTCAAAAATTAGAACTAGTGACATTTAACACACGAGCACTACCTCATTCCAAGCATCTGAAACCACTGAGCTACAAAAGCTTGCTGTGTTAAGGGTGTGCAAAATCTGTTATTTAATCATTTCGTATATAATTTTATTTGTATATACAAATTTTTTTCCGACGAAGGGTGTCCAATATCACTATGTAGCTACGCTACTGAATACACTATTTGAGTAAAAATTATTGAGTTTAACTGAAACAGTATCCGGGCGTATAACTTTGCCCCTACTTTTTAGAGCAATTTTTACTAAAACCAAAGATAAGATGTGATGATCAACCACCATGGATCAAATTAAAGTCTAATAATTGAATAAAAGAAAGGTAGAAAGTGGGGTATAAGTTACTAGGTTATTGGCACTTTAGTCTTGCATTGGTGATGATTAATATAGAAAGGCAACCTTTGAATTATTGATGGTAGGACTTTTCATTGCTTTGAACTTTTGGATAAGTGGCCAACACATTAAAGTCTTAAACCAATGCCTCATGCATTTGGATAAAAATACCAAAAAGTCGCAATAAAAGATTTTTACTTTTCCAAGATTTGGACAAATGCAATGTGCCAAAGAGCATTCACCACGTTATTCGCCTTTACTTTTATGTTTCCCATTTTATACAATTCTTTAAAATTATAAAATGAAAATTGATTGGGCAATAACTGTAATAGCTTAGTTGCTACAGAATATTTCTTAAATCTTAGAGACAATTAACACTCTTAATAAATGTCTCTAAAACCTATAGTAATATTGGATCTAATGATAATTAATTAACTAATATCAGTAAATACTTTAGGACTCTTTATTAATGCGTATATTTATTGCCGTTAAAAAACTATTTTGTTATAGTGTTAAAATATGATTTAGTTAGGTCCATTTCACAAGGGCATTAATTGAACAATAATAGTATTACTCTACTTTTTTATTAATTAAATTTTAAAAAATCGCCTATAAACACATCATTCTGAGAAGGAAAGTAGTGGTTTTTAATGTTTTTTTTTAGGAAACAAGCACGGATAAAGAAGATTTTCGATGATGTTAGTCTATTGAACTAATATTTATAATGTAAAATTAATACTATACACTTACCAACTTCGTAATATTTGCAATTTCTTTACTCGAAGATGTGTGTTACAGACACAAAAAGTTGAACATAAAGTTACAAAAATCAATATTGGTTTGATGGTCGAAATTTCAACTCATTCATATTGAGGAAAATGATGTAATATATGGGACCTTTTTCTATTCATCAACACGAGACTCATTAGATTTTCTAGAAGAGTTGAAAATATGAGTCAATTATTGTACTTGATAGACAATCCTTCTGGTGCCGAAACTAACTTAGCCCATAAAATTATAATTCGTTCGATCCATTTAAGTTTGGTGTCTGGATGATATATTTTCTCTTTGACTTTTGTAATTTTCATTTTAAAAGTATTGAAAGGGGTACGCTTAACATAGTGGTCACTTGTCCATAATCTAGTCTCTAGATGATATAATGGTCAAGATGTTAATGCTGCAATAATGGCCTATATAAGAATGTCAAAGAAAAGTTATTTTCTTTGGGAAAATCATTATTGTTTGATGGGAAATCAATCTAGTGTTTTTTTCCTATAATTTAATCATAAGATTGAAACAAGAGCAATAATGCCAGAATATGTAGGGAGTACAAAGTTATTACTTTCTCCGTCTCATTTTATATGACATACTTTTTTTTTTAATCGGTTCAAAAGAAAATGCCATCTATTTATTATTAAAAAATACTTAATTATAAAATTTTACTTTTAATAAATAATTTACAACCACACAAATATGTATGAATTGCTTTAGAAAATTTTAATTTTTTTTAAAAAATAAATCAAATGATGATAAGTAAAATGAAACGGAGTGAGTATGTATTTATGTTTCTGAATTAGAGTTGTCAAAATTGACACAAGTTTATGTCTTGTTTCAGTATTATTGAGTTAGGTGATCAGTGATATGATAAAGAGGCTCTTGGTAAGTAGACCCTAATTGACTCTCTAAATTACTTTCAATTTTAGTTTGGTGGGTGGTAGGTCGAGTTTATTAGAGATTCATTTAAATTGGATAATATAAATTGAAATTTGGTTATGTTGATTTGAGGGATTCCATTCAAATGAGGAACGTTTTTGAATAATTTGGTAATGATGGGGTATATTTGGTCCTATATAATCAGAAACAAATTTGGTTAATAGAAGAAAATAGAGGGATATATTGCTTATATTAAAAATGATTTTTAGCGATAATTAATTAACGATAATAGATTAATTATCGTTAAATATATCTTTGTAGAGGCAATTAGTAGTGATAATCACATTTAACACTCTTTGTAAATGTCCTTCAAATTTATAGCAACATTGATTCCAGTGACAATTAACTAATACAGATTAAGACTTTGCTACTCTTTCTTAATGTGTATATTTATTGAAGCTAAAAGTTGTTTTTGTAGTGATTTGACCCTTTCACCTACCAAACAATCCCTTAATATTAATAGGAAAACATGTATTTAAGAGGAAAATAATCATTTCAACCTTTATTAAATAAGGAAAACTTAGTAAACTTGTATTGGTTATTTTTATTGAACATTAGAAGAGTTAAAACAACCATTAAAATGGGAAGAAGATAGTAATATATTTTTTTTGTTTTCCAATGCTATTCAATCCTTATTTTAAAGTCTCGACTAATTAGAAATGATATTACATAAAACACGTTAAATGAAAATATATTATCTTTCATGGCTAATGCTCGAATTTTAAATCCTACAACAACATTTCACGGAAACTATTGCATGTATTGGTGAATTTCAACATAATACAAATATCTGGTTTTTCCAGAAAAAATCAACCATATAATATACAGCTTTAATTCGAAGACAAATATATTAGTTGACCAGCCAGCCCTGCGTTGACCCCAAGTGCAGTGTTTCGGTACGGCACTCTTTCGATGCATGTTTTTAATTTTTAAAGTACATTTCTTAGAGATTGTTTGACCTATTATCGTTTATTTATTATTTTGACCAAATTTAAATTGTAACTAACTACTCATCCTTCTCGATTTATTTATCAGGCATTCTCTTTTTATTTTCGTTCAAAAAAATGTCTTTTTCCTTTAAAGAAATTTTTAATTTACTTTTCACGTGACATGTTTAAAATCATAAAGTTATAAGATATTTTGGTACATTTGTTTTAATTTTAGACTACAATATTCAAAAGTCTAATATACATTCTTAAATTTTGTATCATATTAAAAAATAGGACAAATAAATTGAAATAGAAAAAGTATTTGATATTTATCACGGCGACTAAAGTTATGTGTTGCTTACTCATTACGCTCTTAGTCTACTTCCATCACGACGAACTAAAACAATGTAACCAATCCAATTTAAACCCAATTTATGTGGTACAAACTGAATGTCGAGAGTCAAACAAATTTAAAATTAATCGTGAATATAGATGTGAAACTTACAATTTTATTGAAACAAAATATATGTATTTGAAAACTACTACAAGTCATAATTATTGACCGTTTAAAATTTTTAAATAATAGATGAAAATTTACGATAAAAATAGATTTATTTAGATTTTAAAATCCAAAAGCTGCCATGTTTTTAGTTAAGACAGGGGAGAAACAAATTAAACATACCCAAATCCGAATTATTAGAAAGAACGCAATTTAATTTAATTTAATTCATTTTCATGGACTAAACCAGGGGTGAAATTTGAAGGCATGAACATTTTATTTATGTATTCTGATATTATATTAAAATATGATTATATTATTTAAAATCTAAAATTATTAAAAAACTCACTTTAATTGTAATACATTTGAGCAAATGTACATCTGATGAGAAATGTCTATATTAACATCACATTCAATTAACTTTGAAAGGAAATTTTCCATATTTATAGCAACTTTTATGGGCATTAATTTTTAGATTCCCCTAATCTAGTTAATGAGAGAATAAGTGCATATAATGTTTACCGTTGGGATTTATTAGGGAGGCATGCACAATATAATCATGGCACATATATGTGTATCAGGCGGTTCGGTTGAATAATTTGAAATTAAATTGATTTGAATATGAAAAGTTCTTTTGATATATAATTTGAATGGTTTTAAGTTGTACTTTTTCGCAGAAACATAAAACGATCTACGAGTTATGAAAACTTTTTAAAAATTTTCATAATTAACAATCATATCAAACGAAAAAAAAAATCACAGTTCATAAAATAAGGTATCAAAATAACTTAAAATACCGCATTGATAAATTATATAACTCCATGTTTCTTTTACAAATAAATATTTGCAATTACAAAGTTCTTACTATACATAATTTTATAAAAAATCACTACTCAACAATAGTAATAATTAGTTCTTTAATATGATCCGTGCATATGGTACATACAATTTTTCCACGCCAAACATGAGTCTACTTTTTTTCATATAAAATTTAGAATGATCAATCTATCTATTTTCTTACAGTACAAAATAGAAATTTATGGATCAAATTTTACTTATGTTTCAAAAAAAAAATGATGTTGCATCCTAAATCATGTGTTTTTTTTTAAAAAAAATAAATTATAAATCATAATTTTAAAATTACATATCGAAATATTAATTTAATATTATAACTTCATATCGCATGATTAAATAAATGGATCTAACGTTGAGATCTAAAGTGGCCACATTCTAATTAACAAAATCATCCAATAATGGAGGTTTATTAATTTTGTGAGGGCAAATAAGGAAAAAATTATATGTAATGACATGAGGCTAACGTGTGCCTTGACATCACTGTACAGGTTGCTCATTACATTTAAATGTTGAATTTTCTCATCTACAAACTTAACAACAACCGTCTACTTCAAACATTTAAAAACCGACCGCTTTGTAAAATAACACCACACATACATATGTGGTCTATATTCAAACTTATTATATATGAAAATTAAGTAAATAAATACAATAAGTTTACCTAGTCTTTCTATAGAGTACTACTATTTATAATTATCATGTTTTATTTCTTAAGAATTTATAAAAAAAAAGTGTGTGTTCACTAATTTATCCTTTTTTGACAAATATTTTTAGCAATTTTTGGCCATATGAGGAATACCCCATTAGTGTGATGTTCAATAATTATTTCAAATTATTTATCATTTTAAAAGTGTAAAAGAATTTATTTTTTATCCATAGTAATTCTCCCTCTGTTTGAGTTTATATTGTTTTTTCTCTTTTACTTATCTGTTAACAAATCAAGATAGTTTTTTTTTTTAATTTTCCTTCATATTTTCTTTAGAATTAAATGATTATACCGGATAATAATCAAATTTAGAGTTTCAAACCAAACATAAATGTCCAGTAAAATAAAATATTTAATAAAAATACACATTATTGAAATATAGATAAAAATAAATAGTCAAAACTTCTTTCCCTAATTAATATTACAACCCATAATTTGAGATCTATGGAAAACGCCTACTTTCCTTGTCCCTAATTACTTGTCCACTTTTCATTTTTTACTCCTTAATTACTTGTTAATTTTGACAAATCAAGAAAGAATATTTTTTTTTTACCTATTATACCCTCAATTAATTATTTTGGAAAAGGTAGAACTTCTTGAAAATGTTAAGTTTTAAATTCATCTACTTTAAAATTAATAAGAGTAAAATTGTAAACTCACTATGTCCATAATTATTCCAACTTAAAAGTGAACAAGTAATTAAGGATGGAGGGAGTAATTATTACTCTGTATATGGTAACAAAATAATCAAACAAATATGTTATTGTCATTACACACGTACCAATGATACCATTTTTCTTGTATAAATAAAAACCTCATTCTTCTGATTTCCTACCATTAAACTAAAGCTCAAATAATTCACTACTTGTCTCTTTTGTTGAACCAGAACTCATCTTAACAATGGCGCAAATTGTTATGGCGACGCAATCAGAAATTCCTCATATTGCAATTTTACCTTCTCCTGGTATGGGTCATTTAATCCCTCTTGTCGAATTCGCTAAGAGAATCTTTCTCCATCATCAATTTTCTGTTACTCTTATCCTCCCTACTGATGGCCCTATTTCTAATGCTCAGAAAATTTTCCTGAACTCACTTCCTTCTTCCATAGATTATCATCTTCTTCCTCCGGTTAATTTCGATGATTTACCTGAAGATGTTAAAATCGAAACTCGTATTTCACTTACTGTTACTCGTTCTCTTCCTTCACTGCGTGAAATTTTGAAACCCATTATTGAATCGAAGAAAACAGTTGCGCTTGTTGTTGATTTGTTTGGTACTGATGCATTTGATGTTGCTATTGATTTGAAAATTTCTCCCTATATTTTTTTCCCTTCTACTGCTATGGCTTTGTCTCTGTTTCTCTACTTGCCGAAGCTTGATGAAACGGTGTCGTGTGAGTACAGAGAGTTGCCCCACCCGATTCAGATTCCGGGTTGTACCCCGATCCACGGAAAGGATCTACTCGACCCGGTTCAAAACCGGAAAGATGAATCTTACAAATGGCTTCTTCATCATGCGAAGAGGTATGGAATGGCAGAAGGGATAATAGCAAACAGCTTTAAGGAATTGGAAGGAGGAGCCATTGGAGCTCTACAGAAAGAAGAACCCGGTAAGCCAACCGTTTACCCGGTTGGCCCGCTTATTCAGATGGATTCGGGTAGTAAGGTTGACGGGTCGGAGTGTCTGACGTGGCTGGATGAACAGCCACGTGGCTCTGTGTTATACATATCGTACGGTAGTGGTGGGACCCTCTCTCATGAGCAACTTATTGAAGTTGCAAAAGGCTTGGAAATGAGTGAACAAAGGTTCTTGTGGGTAGTTAGATGCCCTAATGACAAAATAGCTAATGCTACTTTTTTTAATGTCCAAGATTCAACTAATCCTCTTGAGTTTTTACCAAAAGGGTTCTTGGAAAAGACAAAAGGGTTTGGTTTAGTGGTGCCTAATTGGGCCCCACAAGCCCGAATCCTGAGCCATGAGTCAACGGGTGGGTTCTTGACTCACTGTGGATGGAACTCAACTTTGGAGAGTGTGGTCCATGGGGTACCACTTATAGCTTGGCCACTCTATGCAGAACAAAAAATGAACGCGGTTATGTTAAGTGAGGATGTAAAAGTGGCACTAAGGCCAAAAGTCAATGAAGAAAATGGCATAGTGGGAAGATTGGAAATTGCTAAAGTTGTGAAAGGACTAATGGAAGGTGAAGAAGGCAAAGGAGTGCGCAGTAGAATGAGAGACCTTAAAGATGCAGCAGCCAAAGTGCTTAGTGAAGATGGTTCTTCTACAAAAGCATTAGCTGAATTGGCTACTAAATTGAAGAAAAAAAGTGTCAAATAATTGATGTAGCTAGTCATTATTTTGTTGCAGAGGACCTTTCTCTGGTACGAGAGGACCAGTTATCGTGCCATGGTAAATGCTGCTGGGTTCAAAACTCTCCTATGTCTCTAGTTGTTCCATTCCGTAGTTAGTAATAATTGTGCTTTGCAATTGAAATGTTAGACATGTTTTGGCTTATGATTTTGTGTACATCTATGAAAACTACAATTGAATTTGTTTTGAATTATATTCTTACTACTCTAATTAGTGTATGTATGATCATTATTTTCTTAAAGAGCATATAAAAAGTCGAAAGGTGTACATACTATTTTGATTAAAGGAGGTCTAATAAATTTATCTAGCTAGGTTATTGATTGTTGTATTATGAAGTAGTAGGTAAGCTGGATGATATCATCAGTCATCAGCAAGAGAGGAGGACCCAACCACCAAGAAATTGTGTAAAAATCATTGTGGGCACTAATTGGGACTAAATGGAGTAGTGGTTGGCATTGACATATGAGGTTTATCACCAACAAGGTAGAAAGATATTTATTCTATGTGTTGTGTTGTAGTGTGAGTACAATTTTGCATGCAGGGACAAGACTACAACAACCAAATGTATTTATCTCATCACTAATTAAGTTTGAGTGTTTATTTTTAAAAACGATATCAAATTTAAAAAGGACTATAGTCTATATAGTTATTAAGCCTTAAATTTTTTTATTTTAAAACTATTATCCGTCCATCTATTGACTCAATAGTTATCTTTGCGATTATTTTCTAGCTTAAAAGTATCTCTAAGAGCAATGATTGACTTGTTGAACATGTGACATCACCAAACTAGTTCTAAATATTGTCACTAGAGATTGCTTCTTTCATTACTTACTAAGGAATATCCTAGCATGGGCACTCTTAACAATATTGTTGTCGTGCAATATGTGATCCAAATTAAGTCGTACTTTGAAGAAGTAAAAGCCTTTTCCAAGCTTTTCTTCCTTGTACAGGCATCATATCAATCTCAATCAGTTCAACAAGAAAATAGAGAAATTTATTTTATTTATAATTATCCTTGTCTCTGTCATATATTTTGGACCACACAAACACACAGAGGTATCAAAATTTAATTAGATTTTATTGTTATCGTTACTTTTTCGTTTCAGACCAGAAATTATTGTCCATCAGCCATCAAGATGGTCCAATATAATGTAGGTGATCAAACACACACATATATATATAGCAAAGTCCGCCATTTTTTACTCTGATTTCTTATATATTTTCCACACGTTCTAACTTCTAATAATATCATTATTTACTTATGTGGCTTATCTGAAGATATAAGTGATGGTCATGTACAACAAATAATAAGGTACCACGTCAAAAATTGAAAGCAACTGTTTTTCAAAAAACAAAAAAGTGCATTTTCTAATTTGGTATTATAACTTTTGGTCTATCACAATACACAAGACAAAATTAACACATCAAAAGACGAAGTCATCGTTAATTGCTTCTAGAACTAGAATATTACCCTAGCTAATATATATTGCTCCACAGTCCACAACATAATTGACTACGTTTTCTGGAAGGAGAATTATGTCACGTCCTTAGTTTCAGCTAAGCATACATGCGAACACTTGATAACCTACTCACGTAGGTAATCATAATTATGTTATGTCAACAAGAAAATTGTTAAAGGAAGCTTTGTCTATATTAGGGACTGTTGGGTATGTAGCAAGAGTAATGGGAAATGGAGGGAAGATGAAAAGAGAGAAACTTGAAAAGTTGGGAACTATGAAAGAGGAACTTGGAAAACGTTGGAAACTTGCAAAGTCCTCTTATGCTTTATTGAAAAGGCATTTGTCCCTCATCGGTGGTGGAAAGAAAAATAGGAGAGTTTAAATATAGAAACACTCCTATTAATTGATAAAAGGGTTGGAAAGAGAGACCCCCCTCGCGCCGTCGTCGTCGTCATCGCTCGGCTTCGGAAAATCGAAAAATGATCGAGAGATTAGTTTTTGGACAAAGTTTGTTTTAATTATTTTAGTTAATTATTTAATTAAACTAAATGGCCAACGTTTTAATGAGTTAATTAACCAAAGCGTTTCAATTAATTAGTTAATTAACCCGACCTGACTCGGATCCACGCGCGACTTGTTTTATTTAAATCTTTCCCGTTTTATTTGAATTTCCCTCCGTTGGAAGTGACTGTTCTGAAAGGTTGCAACTTTCAGAAACAGCCATGACCGTTTGAAAGGTTGCAAACTTTCATGAATGGTCGTGTGGATTCTGAAAGGATTGCAACCTTTCGGAACAAGTTCCTCTTGCTTATAAATACATTGATTCTTCAGACTTATTCCTTACGAATTTTTCTGATGTCTTCTTCTTCTTCAACACAAAATTTCTTCGTGTACTTTACTGCTGTTGAGTGGTTCGCTGACACCAGAGTTTTGGGTATCAATACACTGGTGATTGAGATCATTCTATCTTGGGAGGACATATTCCAAATCAAACCTCGGATACTAGAGGGGAATAATTTCCTTAAGGGGACACTGTGCATTCAGTGGGCTTGATCTTTTCTGATTCTGTTTTTTCCAGATTGTGTGGTACGTTTTTTACAGATTTTAATTTTGTCAATTAATTTTTGTTCATCTATTCTTACTGGTTTATTAAACTTTGGTTACTTCGTGTTTCTGCAAAGTTTATTGAAATCAGTAATTCTGATTTTTTAAACACAGATTGATAACAGGGACTTGATGATTTAGAAATGAATCCCCCCCCCCCCCCAAAAAAAACCAATTTATATTAGTTATTTAGGGTCTTGTGTGCAAATATTAATTGTTACACAAGTTCCTCAATATTTACTAGTTAATTCCTTTTCTAGAATTTTTTTACAAGGCTAGAAAATTTCAAGAACGTAACTTTATCTTAGAAATTTCATAAAAATCGAACGTCAAATTTCCATAGCTTTCTAGAACTTTTCCACAAGCGCGCCTCCTAGTTGTGTAAGCTTCCCACGTGAGATATTTGTCAAATGACACCACGGTAGTATGATGATGTAGCGGGTCATAAAAAATGACTCATCTTGAATCAATTCACATAATTGAGGGGTATTTTAGGCATTTTTCTGTTCCTTGAATTAGGATGTGTTTTTTAGTTTTCTAATTTTTCTCATATTTAATTTGTTTCAAAATATTTTGGAAAAAAACATATTTTTGTTTTAAATCGATGGGGAAAATTTTGATATCTAAGGAGTGATATGTGATGAACCCACACAGAAAATGTATACAACTCTACTTGGCATCACAATATATATATTGATCCACAATGACAATATAATGACCTACAGATGATGCAAGTTTAATTTGGATTTGACTTTTTAGCTGCTTGATTTCTCGAGTGCAAATATCAAAGATAAAATATAGTAGTACTGAAATAGTGCTTAATTTATGACCATGACATTTACACAATTGAGGGTCTTAAAAAGACGTGTCATCATTCATGATAGAGAACTAAGCCTTGATTTATCTAATTTATTGATTGGACAAAAGTTAGAAAGGAGTAATAAATTCACTGATAATGAATTAAATTTTGATAAATGTCCTACCAGGACACCACTATATTCATTAAATTATTACATGTTCATAAAATAATATACGAGCCCGACTTATTAATTATTATAGTATAGTAGAGATAAGGGTCAAATGCCCCTTCAAGCTTTAGCCATATTTCCAACTACACATTTAACCTTTGTGGGGATTCTATTATCTTCTCGATTTTTTTTTTTTAATATTTGTTCACCCTCAGACGCTGATGTGTCCACATACGTGAACTCACCTCCGTGAGGCGCGTAAGAATGTAATAAAATGTCCATGTGGAGTCCAAATAAGCCTCCCAACAGTAACTTTACTCTTTATTTAACCATACATTTATTTTTATTCTTTCCCAATTCATTTATCTCCATCTCTTTTGTTCTTGACAAAAGGCTCTCTTCTTTGTTCTTCATCCACCATTTCAAAGCTTGAATTTAGTTGTTGTATCTTCTCCAACTAAGATTGAATTTAGGGTTTGCAATTTTCTCGAATTTCATATTGAACAATCGAAATCTTCCCCAATTCGACAGCTTGATTTTTTTTCACTTTGTGTTATTAGGATTAGTAAGTAAAGATCTAACCTTTTCTCAGAAGAAATAGTAAGTAAGCTTTCCGAGCAACGTCAGTAATGGAAGATCGTAGAGAAAAGGAAGAAGAACTAGAGATTAGATTAGAAAGAAGATAGTAGAGATTAGATTAGGAAGAAGAAAGGGTCAATTAGGTTCATAAAAGGTAAAGGTAAAGGTAAAGTTTTGTGACACGTGTCAATTTGTGAGTCGTGTAAATTCATGAGGTCCACTAATATATACGTGGACAGCGCGTGTATACAAACATTTTTTATAAATCTGATTTTTGTGGACACATCAGCATCTGAGGGTGAACTAATATTAAAAAAAAAAAAGTTCAGGGGGGTAATAGAACCCCCACAAAGGTTAAGTGTGTAGTTGGAAATATGGCTAAAGCTTGGGGGGGCATTTGACCCCTTTTCTCTAGTATAGTATATGAAAGTTATCCAATATGTTGTGAGATAATATCCAATATACAGTATGTAATTTCTTTATTATTTTGACTTTTTTTTGGGTTTGCTAAAATTCTGTAAATTTAATTATCGCTTTTACAGTTGAACAGACGAAAATAACACATACATTATGCATACATCACTTTCATATTTTTCTTAGCATGGCCCCTGGCTCTTTAAAAGAGACTGTATTCACACCCTGTGAGTAGACTTTTAGCTTCATGACTGATAAACCTTTTCCATTGATATTATGTATCATATGTATACAAGTTTCTAATTATTTCCTCCGTCCCATTTTAACTATTCTTTAATTCTTTTCATGTTCATTAAAAAGACAATTAATTAAAGTATTGTTTATTAAATTATTTTAATTTATTAGATTTTTTTTTGAAACTTGATAAGTATTAATACTGAAATGTGACCAACAAAGATTATGGTGGGATGAATAAGATCCTTTATCTTTGACCAGAGGTCTCGGGCTAGAGCCAGTGAAAATGGGAAAAAATCCTGTTAAGTAGTGCAAGTGAACTTACTCTTGAGTATGCAAGTTTGGGTGTGCCAAAGCTAGTAAGGACACACTAGGCCACTCTGTTTTAGGGTTACTAATATTGAACCAAGATGGTGGAGTTCACATCTTCCAATGGTTGCAAATTCCTTGTACATGGATTATTATTTTATCAGTTTTACACTATGCACGTTCTGAGGCTAAAATATTTACTTGATCGATGAGGATTAAAAATAGTCTGTAACATATTTGTAGATGAACAATCACAATTGTGGGAGCAACATCAATAATTTTAATGTCACAACATTTGAATCATTATATCGTTCCACGAGTCTATTGGACCAGGCAAACACCAATGTAGACAATCATTCTGCATTTTTTTCTTCTTATTTTCTACAGCAAATGGCTGATATTGCCTGTAGACTCCAGGATGCCCGTCTGGTCTCAGCAGTGAAAGCAAGGTTGTGTCAAACAATTTCATCTTCAACCCAAATTCAGATGCTCTCTCGAATTCTTCCAACTCAACTTTCCGCATTACCTCATCTACATAACCAATATCAACCTCACCTTCTTTGAAAGGTCCTGTTCTGTTACAATAACCTCCAGTATTCCATTCACCGTTCTCAAAGTGATCGGGGGTAGTGGTTCTGAAAAATGTATACGCCTTCTTCTTCGAGCTTGTGATGAATTTAAAAGTTGTATTCAATGCTTTGCGATAGGCGTACTCAAATCCCACCTGTGTAATGTTCTTACCAGGGCAGTTGTGACAGCCAACAATCTTATCATTCTCAAGGTAAATTGTTGATTTCAGGTACCATTTGCCACCAGCAATAAATACATAATCAAAATTGTCGAATTGTTGAGTCCAAACATCATCTAGTTTGTCTAGATTAAGCTGAGTAATATCCGTTGAAGCTCCATTGTCATCTTCAAAAACAGTTGATTTTGCAAGAAAAGGTGACCAAATGACAGAAAGATTGAAGTCGTGGAGCGGAAAGTACCATCTTCTGCTTTTGTATTGCTCGTCATGGTAGACATCATCAGCTTCTTCCTCCTGCTTGACAACGTAAACGTGATCAGAAACAAATAGTACCTTTTCCCCTAAAGTTTCTGCAGCACAGGACAACCCAACTCATTGCAACACGATGAAACATAATCAAGACTGCTACAAATCAAAAATCTCAAAAAGTATAGTTAAATACTTTAGGAAATATAACGTGCCAATGTTGCGAATGAAGCTTGTGTATAAAAGAGCAAAGGGTTAACTCAACAATATCGAATTATAATTCTATCTAATTATGCTTGGAACACTTCGCAGGAAAGAATATTTTATGCTGATTATTGATGTTAATTAGATTTACTAATTTAGGATGAAGATTCTCCAATCAGCACCCTCTGATTTTATAATTTATATAATAAAGAAAATTCCATATTCAGTCAGTCATTTCCAAGTAAATAAGTACTGTACTAAAGAAAGAATCAGCGTGATTAGCCAACCGTCTATAGGACATTTGTTTAAGAGGGTTCTATCGGAGATACAGCAGGGGAGTTATATTTCTACCATAGCGATCCTTATTATTATATTACAATCACCATTAAGGTTTTGTCCTTTGAAAAACTGCCCGTCATCTCTTACAAAATCAAACAAAACAAAGAATTATGGGTCTGGGCATGAAGACGGGTGTTAGACTGGACTGATGGTCTGCTTATATGGACTTATGAAATCCAGGGTTGAGTTGAACCCCGGTGCCATATCTTTACACATCAATTTTCGCTGAAACCTCAAGGAGATAATAATGAGGCCAGCTAATTTTCTTGGTCAAAGAAGATGGAACAACAGCAAAACTTGAGTAATAGTCATAAATGTTCACTTAGTTAGGTTTGACACTAAGTTTGAATCAACTTCTTAACAACTTTCAAAACAAATGTTATAACTACAAAGAGCCTTTACAAGCTGGCTCGCGGGACCAACATCCATGTAACTGAGAGTGACATTACCGATAAATCCAATATGTAGCTATGCCCACCTCATACACAAAAGATCCTAATTATGGTTAGTGAGATACAACTAGATAAGGCACCAGCTTATACAACACAAGAGTGCCCCCACAAATTGTTATGGCATACACTAACAGCCACAAGAAGCTTGTATTTACTTGATCTGATATCCACATTTACCATTTAAGATGTTGGCAAGTAGTTACGAGAAAACAACTTAATCACGACGCTTGCAATTACCAATTTCACTAACACAACAAACTGAAACAAAACAAAACAAAACAAATGAACAGTAGAGCAGCTAATTGCCTAGTTCAAGTATAACTCTTTTTGAGCTTGAAATGTACCTGTGAGAGAATACAAAGCAATGACTGCACATGATTGCGCATAATTGAATCACCTATGAAGGTGAATGATTTGTTTCGCATCAAATTGAGGAATTTCTTAGGGCTGAATCTCGGTAGCTCACAGTCTCTTGGATTCCATCTCCAGTTAAGATATTCAGTATCAGGTCTCCCATTTTTCATACAGTTCTGATGAGATTCAATTGAATAGCAAGTCGCATTCGTGTAAACTGGACCACTTGGATCATAAACCCAATTTCCTATAAATAAATCACATGTTCCTGTAAAGAAAAAAAAACGACGGTTTGTAAGGACTCATACACTAGTGACCTAAGCTCAAAGTGCAAAATCTATTTTTTTTCTACTCAAAGTTGTTCCTTTTTCTGTTACTAAAATTCATGACTACCAGCCAAAGATAATATCATAAAAAATTAATCCACCATCCACGTTTTATATATTCCACTAGGAAATCGTAATAGCTCAGTTGGTTTGGCTACACGAACTTTCAGGTGATTGGTGAGGGTTTAATTCCCAACTTCTAATCCTCTCCCCCTTTTTCTAAAAAAATTCAAAAGAATGTTATCTCACTAATCCGTTTTTCATGGAAAATGTTCAGTTTCTCCTTTTTCTCAAGGGATTTTCACAACAAAATTGATGAAAGACTTGTTTCTCTAATACCAAATAAACAAAATCAATCACAAAAACACAGAGAAGTGCATCAAAATTACCCACGTCATTGATTCCACAAAATCCAAAGCATACAAATTACAATAAACTAAAAAAGAAAAAACAGAGATTTTTCAACTTTCAAGAATCATTTTTTACAAGAACTGATATAGGCATTCATGCATGCCCCAAAAAATAAAAACTAGAAGAAGAATGTTAACTAACCATTTCGCAAAGTTTGGTTTTCTGGAAGATCAACAGTCACCAGAGATTCACTCACAGTCACCGGAGGTTCATTCACGGTCACCGGAGGTTCATTCACAGTCACCGGCGGCAGCGGTAATGTGTTGTCAGAAAACAGAGCAGTATTTTTCACTTCAATCTGAGAGAACTGTTCGAAATTGGACAAGATGAGTCGATAGGCAAGACCCAACAACAGAAAACAAACTGTAAATTTTACAAAAAATAAAGAAAATTGTTTCTTGATAACGTTGGTTCCATTAAAAGCCTTCATAGTTTTTAGTGTTTCTGCACTTGTTGTCACAGAGACCAAATAGTGTAACGAAAATACTTGTACACATTAAGGTCACTGCAATATTATAATTATATGAAAATAGAAATAGATAAAAAACAAAGATAAGGAAGAAGATGATGATGGAAAAAATAAAGGATTAAAAAAAATAAAAAAAAATTGGCAACTAACTGTTAGTAGGAAAAATTAAAGAGAGGAAGGGAGTCGTTGGAAATTAGGCAAAGTTACACAAAAGTACAAAAAAAAAGAGAAAAGGGTACAAAGGGAATAAAGTGGGCTTCACTTTAACAGTGAAATGGTGCAGCCCATTGTGTGCTCAATGCTCATATTCGCGCTCACCCTTTCTCGTAAAGACGATTTCATATTTAAATATCATGCGAAATCAAACTCGACTTATAATTAAAGATGAAATAATATTTATTACTGCACTACAATCATGTGTTTTCCAAGATTATATATATATATATATATATATATATATATATATATATATA
>NW_006238936.1:3143519-3171817 GCF_000226075.1 Solanum tuberosum | reverse complement strand
ATATATATATATATAATCTTTCACTCTCCGGCATTTGGATGTAGATTTGGTTAAAAATTGAAAAAATTATTTATTTAAATGGTATTTTCTTTTTAAAGTTAAGAGTGTGTTTGACATGCATTTGCTTGAAAAAAATTGCTCTTTTGAATAACCAGATAATATTTTGATTTATTTTATTATTATTTTTTGCAAAAAAAGAAAAAGGAATTCTATGAATGTTTGGATTAGAGATAAAGTTTAATGTGTTATTAGTGTATGTTATATGTTGATAGATGTAGATTTTTTTCAGTAAAGTAATAATTTTGTAAAAGTTATATCGTATCAAAATTTAAGATTTAAAAGTTGAATGAATTTTATATTTAAAAGTTATGAAGATTGTATATAATATATGTACATTTAAATGGAAATTTAAAGAAGAAAACGTTAAAAGAAAAAAAGTGGGGATTATTCTTGTGCTTTGGAGATTCTTTAACATATATTATGGCTTTTCTTTTCTCACATTTTTCTTGGTTGGGTTGTATATAATTGTCATTTAATCAATTAAATATAGAAAAATTAAATAACATCTTTTGAAAAACTATTTTCATCTATACCAAACACACCCTAAGAACAAAGTTGTTTGGGTTTGAAAATGACAACTTATATGTTAATAATGTCGGTAACACAGAAAATATGGTTATAACAACTATATTTTGTTACAAAAAAATGTTAATTTTTTTCATAATAGAGAATCGAAGTATTTAGATTTATCATAAATAATTATTTTATACATAGTATCAAAAAAGTATATCACTCGTGAAATAAGTATATAGGCTTAGTTTAGGGTGCTGTAAGTTTATGATATACTTAATTTTTTTTCTTCTAATTGTCAAAGATAATAGATATTATTATGTCCAATTAATGTTTACATCAGCTCTAAAATCGAATAGATTTTACACTAGAAAAGGCAAAGGTATCCATATTAGCGAGTTTCTATAGACTATTAAAAATTTAGTCAAATTGAGTAAACTTCAAATCGTTTTTCATTAATGGTGTTGCTTTTTCTTCATTTTCATACATTCAAAATTTATAAATTTTACTTGTTAGAACATAACTTCTGCTTGAAAGTCTAGATTTTAAAATTTTACACTCGAGGTGATCAAATTTTATTTATAAATTGTTTGTATGTACCAAATTGCTTAAAACTTGTGGGTATTAATTATATTTCTTGTTCAAAAAAAGTTATGAATTGAATTTTACATTTTTCCAACCAAAATGATTTTTCTTCTGGACAAACAAAGTTATACGAATGATAAACACTCATTACTTCCAACCGTAAAATTGTGAATGTGGAGAAATGTGAAAGTTCCAAGAAAAAAGCAAAAGGCTAATCATAGTTTAATCTATGTGATTAAAGAAAAGATAAACAAATTCAATAAAGTGGTGGACCACTTCTTTTTTACAGCAATTTTATAAGAATGGAGTAATAACCAGTGGAAATGTCTCTGACTCATATAGGCCGAAACAATTGTTTGCGTTGGTACAAGAAATTAGGGGTATTTATGGTTCGATTTTTATCAAAAAATTTTAAAAATAACTTTGGAGACCATTATTTTTGTTTGAAACAAGAGGCTTATAGATTCTATAGTCTCAATTAATTGTACACTAAGATATAGTTTTTTCTTAAATTAATAAAGGTGCAATTCAAGATCTAAGTTGTGAGATCATCGTGATATTACGATTAGGCAAATCTTGCTAACTTTATTAGGGAATAAAGACATCCCTTTCTCACTAATAAATTCAACGCAGTTAAAGATTATTTGTCAGCTTTCTGGCCAATTCCTTATTATCTACTTTAATTATTTTTCAGCAAAATTCATACTATAATTTATATCTTTATTTTTTTTGTTCTTATGAAATTTAATGAGATTGGACAGCATTAAAGAGCATTGCACGTGAAGCGGAGTGCTCAAATAACTTTTGATAGGATAAAGTGATCTAAATGCACCCTCTTCCTCGAAAAATTATATTATATACAAATATTAAATATTAGGCATTATAAATGTATTTATCATTTTTACACTCTAAACACAATTGAGAAGAAAATTTGCACATCTATAGTCAAATTTCTAACTCCGTCTATGTTAAATGCATTGTAATATTATTTAACGTAGGGTAGTTTAAAATATTATTTTTGTGTTCCCAAAAACTCTTTGTGTTATCCACTACCTAAACTATAATTTTGTTTATAAACATTAGAGTTATCCCAAAGTAAACCAAGAAAAGAAAACAGAACATATGAAAAAAATACATAACTAAATGAAACTTTGAGTTTAATCTATAATTGTAACAGAAGATCCTACACATTTGTAATCCAACTTCAGTTCAATCTTTGTTTAGAAGTGAATTAAGCAAGATGTAATTTTTCTTTTATAAGTTAAATGAAACAAAGATCCCTAAATATACTTGTATCAGTATAGGTTAAGCCCATTTGAAGGCCCACTACTAAATATGATGGGCTTATGTTATAGGGCCCACATTCCTTCATCTCATTCTTTGTCCCTCTATATTCCATACCACCAATCATTGAATTGGTCCTATTAACAGTTTTTGCCACCACCAATATTCTTTTCCAAATACAGAATTAATTTTCACATCCAATCCATATGGCAATTCAATTTTGTTTAAAAAAGAATAATAACTCATTATCATCATATCATATGGATATTAATTTTTTTAATCATCTTTAGCAAAGATTTCTAAATGTACTAGGGGTATGACCCGTGTCAGCACGAGCCCAACGTGAAGGACGTTTTGAGTATTTTTATTTTTTTTTGAAACAGGTATTTTGATTAATTATTGATCAAATCAAAGTTGAGTACATCATGAATCAAAGATGGGGATCTATTATCCACTACATAGCATCCGTCATAGAACCCGAAGCCCGAGCTAACGGGTGGGCACACTGGTTTGCTGATCTTTTAATGAAAGACAAGGAAACCACACATGAGTGCTTTACAATCATGAATTATAGCATCAAAGTAAGTTGTTTCCGCAGGCTTTTTCAAGTGCTTGTTTAACCAAAAGATTGCCCATCTCTACAATTATCGGTGTAGGCGGTGTAGCTGCAAAGTTTTCCTTTAACCAGCTTAGTGCTTCTCGAACCCCCAAAGCCTCGGCCATAAGTGAGTCATATTGTCTACCTAACCGACTAGAGCGGACTCTGATGAAGCTTCCATGAGAATCCTGAACTAGCATGCTGACAATTATTCCTGAAGCAAGATCCCAAGAGCCATCAATGTTGTATTTAAAGATATTCTCACCAGGAGGAAACCATTTTGTTGCAAAATCAGGTTCTATAGCAATGAAATGGAGGTTGGTATTCTTGCTTTAGTCCAATCTTGCCAAAACCGGGATGCCTTTTGGATAACAATTTCAGGCCGTAAAGATCTTCCCTTCTACACAAGGTTATTTCTAGCATTCCAAATCTCCCATAGGATCATGATAGCTTCATGTAATTGATCAAGAGTCACGATATCAATCAACGACTTAATCCCATCCAAGAGCAAGGTCCAGATTGTCGCCATCACAATGATGATTTCATCCAAACTTGTTTTGCTACATTGCACTCGATTAAACAGTGCAATATTGTTTCTGTCTCTTGGAGGCATGCCGGACATATGCCGGATTGAGAATCTTCTTATTCATTAAGTTATCACCAGTTGGAAGAACACCAATCAAAGCTCTCCAAACAAAATTCAACATCTTAGGAGGCATCTTCAATTTCCAGATTTTCCACCAAAATTGTCCATTCGGGATCGGGATAGGTGTAGTAGCATTGTGCAGCTCTGAATACCCACTTTTGACAGTGTATCGTCCTTTCCTATCAAGTTTCCACATCCATTGATCATCCCAGAGAGTAAATCCCAATGGAATTCACTTAATGCAATCTATCTCATCAATGGAGAAGAATGTCTCCAACTTGTGAGTATTCCAAGTTCTTGTATCCCAATCAATAATATCTGCCACACGCAACTCCAACAAGTCTTCATCAGGGGTACTGTGAATAAACAATGATTGTCCCACCGGTAACCATGGATCATTAAGGATTTTAAAATCGAGTAAATGCCAAACTTTAGAAGGATGGCAGGTTTACAGTAAAGACATGCTATAACAATCTTTTTGTGGAGAATTAGAGGCAAACTGTGGTAGTTGGCCATGGAGATTCTTTCTCATGATGTCGACCAAATCCTTGAAATATCTAGGGATTCCTTTGTTGACACTTCTTTTATGAGCAGAGCTCTTCTTCTAAGAATATAGTGGCTGATAGCTTTGTTAATTCTTTGATCAAACATCCTAAAATAGTATATATTGCGTCATTGTCCGAGTGAGATTTATCCCAAGAGATAAAGGAATGAACTGTGTCTCCTACATAGACCCAACTGCAACCCGCAGTTTTCTTGGCTTCTCTTCCTCTCATCATCTTCATTACCCTCCCCATCTCATTCCATTTCCCTTCCGAGGCATAGATACCAGCCAACTGTGCGTATCTAGACCCGTTCCCTCCTTCAATTTGCAATAGCTTATCCTCTGCAGCTTTTGCAAGTTCAGCATTTCTGTTCATTTTGCAAGCATTTAGAAATGTGCCCAGAATTACAGCATCTGGTTCCATGGGCAACTTCTCCATTAAGCTTACAGCTTTGTCAAGTTGATTTGCCCTTCCATACAAATCGATCATGCTTGCGTAGTGATCAGTTCCTGGTGATATATTGTAATCTTTGGTCATGGAAAAGAAATACTCTTCTCCTATTTTTACTAATCCACGGTGCCTGCAAACTGATAGAAGGGCAAGGAAAGTGACTTCATCAGGTTGGAAACCTTGCTCTGTCATCCGACTGAAAAGCTGAATAGCTTCATTTTCATACCCATGGAGAGCATAACCAGCTATCATACTATTGTACAGGATAGTATCTCTATCAACAGACAATTGAAAAACCCTCTGTGCATATGTTACATTTCCACTTTTTGAGTATGTATCAACCAATGAATTTGCCAACTTAGCATCCATTGCGGTGGCAATTCTTAGTATACAGGCATGTATTTGCTGCCCGTAATTAAAGGTTGCATGTATGGCGCATGCGCCAAGCAGGTTTATGAAAATCAGTTCATCAGGAACAGTTGTTTTCTGTGTCATTAACTCTCTGAAAAGCTGAAAAGCATCTTCACATTGATGTGCTTTCACGTATCCAGATATCATAGCAGACCATACTACATGATTCTTATCAGGCAATGAGTCAAAAAGCCTTCTTGCTTCTAACATATTCCCCGTTTCTGAATATCCTACGATTAATGGTGTGACGGCAAAAGGGTTGTCTTTCTGAGTCGTTGTACAAACAGAATGTGCATAATTTAAGAGGCCACACTTGCAATAAAGATTTACGAAACTACTGCTAAGAAATGGATTCAAACTCATCCCTTCCTTCAAAATCGAGGCGTGAATCTCCTTCCCAAGTTTCAAATTCTTCACACCAGAACAAGCACTTACAACGCTAGAAAAACTGTGTTCATTCCATTTAAATCCCTCCTCCATCATGCTCCTGAACAACCGGATGGCCTCTTCTTCATACCCGTTTTGGGCAAAACCCGAAATCATTGTGTTCCAAGAAACTTCATCATTCAACTGTGGCCTAGTTGAAAACACATCCCGAGCCATTTCCACATCACCTTCTCTAAAACAAGCTGCCACCATAGTATTCTTGGAAACCGTGTCAACAAACCCAACCTCAGATCCATCAAAGACCCTCCAAGCATCTCTGAAACACGCGCATTTCGAATACATAACAATCAAAGAACTTAGTGAATACCTACTTAAACTATTCCCACTCTTCAACATATATGAATGCAATTGCCTACCATATGACAAAAGACTCAACTTTGTTACTAAACCAAGCATGGTAGTCAAGGCATATTCAGATACTTTGTCAGCAAATTGCATTTCAGCAAATAATCGAACTGCTTGATCTTGAAATCCTTCAGAATTGACATAACCAGACAGCATTGTATTGTATGTCACACAATCCTTTAAGGGAGCAGCATTAAAAAGCGTTCTTGCTTTAGCAAAGTTTTGATCTTTAACATAGGTGTTTATAATAGCATTCCAAGTGAAAACATTTCTTTCAGGCATTTCATCGAACACTTTCTGGACATCATGAAGAAGAAAGTGCTTTGAGTATATATGAATAAGATGGTTGACATCAATGATTCTTGGGTTTAGACCCGATTTGATGATACTGGTTTGAAACTTGGCGCAGTCTAACAGTGATTTCATTTTGAGTATTGGCGGGAAAGAAAGCCAGTGTGGCGCCAAAGAGTTGGGTTGAGGGTTCGAGTCACTCTGGAGTATTAGCGGAAACACTATTGATGAGGATTCGAATCAATATATAAGCGAGAACACTATTAATTCTTTTGAAGTAGGATGAAATGAAAACCATGTGTGGTTTGTTACTACTATTTTCGTATCAAGTCTAGGGAGAATATGCCATCAAATCTTTATAAAAGGACTTTATAACTTATTAACATCATATCATATATAATATAGAAGTAGGAACTTTGTACTATCGAATGATCTATAGCTAAGATTTAATATATATATTTTATCATCATTTTAAACGTGAAATATTGTTTAATAGATACATTTTGGACAAAACATTAGGTGTTTAATAGGTAAGAATCTCAATTGCAGTGTCTAAATAAAAAATCGTGTCAATTTTAGGTGTTTGTACATATTAAGCCAAAATAATTTTTTGCTATTGAAAATCTCTTAAAAGGAAATAGTAGTTTTAAAACAGACAATGGAGATCAATAATTAAATCCCCGTGTTAGTAATAGTAGTATTTAGTACAACAAACATCTTGCTTTAATTAATTTAAACAGAGTTCACAAATTAGAGAAAATATCTGCATTAAAGCTAGAAAGCTAACAGTGCAAAGGAGTTTTTTAATACAATATTTGCACAACCATATAGCCATGATTCAGTAGCCAGACCAACTTTCTTTAATACTACACAAGTGCACACAGCAACTACATTTTAATGAATTTACATTGACAGAGAAGACGAAGAAGAAAGTATATAGATCTGTAAGACACAAATTTCTCACTGGCACGCGACAAAATAAAAATAATCTAAGTTCCATTTTACACGTCTCCTTCACAGTAACCTAACATTCACCTGTCAAGCACTGCAGCTCCAGATTTTCCGTATATTGTAAGCAGCCTCCTAGCAAGGCCAAACTCTTTTTTATGGTAGTTATGCTTCTACTTTTGGAGGTCTCATGCCAAAACCACGCTTTGCTTTCTCAACGCTGAAAAAGAAGTGTTAAGTTAGCACAGCCTGAAATCAAAATATAATTCAAAATGTTCTGTAATTGTGAGAAATGGATAATATCATAAAAATGTGCAGGATCATTATAAATTTCCACAGCAAAAGTAAAACTAGGCATAATCGAATGGCTTAGTGAGGATAGTGAAACGGTATTAGGAAACTAAAAACCCAAGATTCATGCCAGCTAAATGCTAATAGTACCAATAATTTCATTATCATTTTCTCCATGTCAGTAGTGGAACTCTGGAATAGCAGAAACCTATATGTTTGGTTGAATGTCAGAACAAGCATGTGCCATGACAATGAAGGATAGACAAAGCTTTTTTTTCCCTGGCTAAGCTCCATTCATAAAATATGAAAGGTTGAAGCAAGAAATAAGGAGCAACGATCAAGACTACAATATATATTAGCTACATCTTAAGGCAGCAATGTATCATGTTATCATAGGTCTACAATAAACAGTACATCAGTTATATATCTTAATCATTGATCTCAACTGTAAGGTGTCTGGGAAACGGTAAGTGAGCATGTTTGTGTTGCATGTGGGGTTCAATATGAAATTTTTTAGAGCAGCGTGTTAGTGCATATAGATACCACAAAGTAGGCCAGGGGTCATTCAACCAACTGAGACAGCAATATGAACCTTTACGGAGCAATATGAACAACTAACTGATCACGAGAAAGAATTATTGAAAACTTGAAGCTATCGTAGAATTGATACTCACGTCGGAGCAAGTTTTCCCAGGCTCTCTAACTCTTCACCAGAATCCTCGTCAAGGACTCTGCCAGAAATTTCAAGAATATAAGACCCGTCTCTGTCAGCTGGAAGGCCTCTACTCGCAAGCAACTTCAGATCCTTTGGGTTAAGCTCTCTCCCGTTGACAAATACTCCAGTACTTCCACCAGCACAGTTTTCAGGCATGGGATAGTTAAATTCTTCAATAAATGGCTGCAAAAAGAATAGTTATAGTATGGGAAAGCATAAAAAAAGCAGGAGAATACAGGCTACAAGTATCTACTGGAAAATAGTAAATCTTACAGGGATAATGCCCAAACAATGACCACCGATCACTCCCCAAAATCCAGCTCGAAAATCATACCTAGCACAGGAAATTAAGTCAAGAAGCAATATACTCGTAAATGTGATTTTAGGATAAACCAAAATGTGGTACAAGACTAGGTAAAGGGAATCTTTGCAGCTGAATAAATGTAGACCAATTGACTGAACTGAACCATCAAAAAGAGGAACCATCTTACTAATTTAAGTAGAACTAAACCCACAAATCATGTACATTGTCAAATGATCAATACTACATTGGAGTTTTTTCACAGGTATTTATAAAAAAAAAAATTCAGTATCTCAGAAACAATAGTGCTATATGCATATCGTGATATTGCTTCCAAGAGATTCCATTCAGATGATTTGACTAATGTAATTTCTCATTGAAACTATGCAACTTCTGCACGATCATACTTGCCGAATGGATTTTATGTTGCAACTTGGTTAATGAAATTCTACGAAATTGTATTAGATTAAATAGGAAAATCATAGTCTCTTATGAATATTTCACCAAGCAAACTAGAATTACATAGAGCTTTATTTGACCACCGCCCCCCCAAAATCTAAAATGAATAAATAAGGAAACAGATTTATGAAATAGTCACTTATGCTATTTCTGGCCTCCTACATGTACATCAGCAACAAGATAAATGCAAGAGTAAAAGACATCGTGTTTAAACTCAAAGAATGAACATGTTGAATAATTGAAGGTCTGGTCACTTACCAGTAATGTCCAGGTTGTATTGGTCCTGCACGCTTTTCTGCCCTTTTAATCAACCGATCTGGTATAAGATGCCCATTAACTGTAATATTGGCCTTTTCCCCATCGGAAGAATCAGATCGGCTGAATTCTTTAAAACTGTTCTTTATAATGCCAGAGAAAAATGATGCTTTAGTGGCTTTCAGCTGGTCTCCTTCTTTACTATATACACCAGACCCTAAAGACGAGCTAGTGTTACCATACTCATTAGACGGTATGTCCATCTCAGTTGCTACAGCTAAATCTTTCGTGGAGTTTTGCTCTGAAGTAGTCTTTTTCTGCATCAGCTTCTCTGCATCTGAGCGCGTACTTCTGTTTCCATGATCCAGCCGGTTGGCAACATGAAATTTGTTAGAATGGTCAAAGTACTCTTGCAGTGGTGAACCAGCTGGTGGTGGAGATTCTTTAACCTTCATTGGCAGCTCAGAGTTAGACTTTTCCATTGTTGCAGCAAATTTATTGAGGTTGTCCTCTTCCCTTGAACTGCGTGAAGATGTAGAACAAAGGCTTCTCATCTCAGCAGATTTAAGGGAACTTCCATGGCCTGTTGATAGTGACGTAAGTTCTTGATCCATTGCAAGGAAATCATATTTAGAAGTATCATAATCTTCAGAGGAAAAGGTCATGCTAGGACGGTTTGTATGTCCATTGGAGTATCGATTCCCTTCATTCAACATGACTCTTTGTTGATGACCCGTCTTTTTAGTGCTTTTATCTATTCGTTCATCAATAGAAACAGTCAGTTTATTGTCTGAAACTGCAATAACCATAACTGCAGAACATGACCCACATTTCATTTTTTGCCTTTTACCACCATGAAAAACTTCCTTAGGTAATTGCAGCAGCTGAAAACAATTGAAGCACGTTAAAAATGGGGCTCCACCAGCCACAGGTAGACATAATTGTCCACTAGGCTGACCCCTGGGAGGAAGTCGACGAGCAAAACCACCTACAGCAGCATTCAGGTCACCAGAATGAGCCATTTGTGATTGAGGATTCTGCGGCTTTAACGGAAGAGGATTGGCATTTCGAGGATTATAATCTTGCTTACCAAATGCACCACTATTTTGATGACGGTAGAACATTGCGTTCTGTGAAATGTCAGAGAACCTTTTCTCACCAAAAGCAGTGGGTGGACCTCGTCTACGGACTTGATTTAAGTTGCAGCAGTGAAAACAATTGCAAGATGGATGATGAAGATTAGCCTGAGGCGGGTAAGGTCGATAAGGATCTGTAGGTGGGATTTCATTGTCCATTGACCGCCCAGAAAAACGGGAATGAGAGGGCTGCAATTGAAACGGAGCTAGGGCTTCGTATGGATCTCCACCAAGCAACTGGGACCTCCGTGGACCTCCATATCCCTGGATACGGTCTCTAGGAGGATAAAATCCACCGCCAGCCATGTCATGAGAATTCATAAAAGGCGAGGGCGCATTGTAGTGGTTCAGGTAGGGAGGTCTTTCACCAGAAACATGATTTTGTGCCAAAGCTCCATTCAAGATCCTAGTAGAGCTTTCAGGAAACCGATCAACGGGATTTCCATAGCCTTCATGATGAGCCATCCTCCTTTCAAGTGGAACTCTTTCGTTAGGCAACTCAGACACATCACCAAACCGACTGAGCTGCTCTTTTAGCTCATCAAACTTTCTCAATAGCTCTGCTCGCTCATCAACTGGACAATCAACCTGACTGAACTCATCCACATCCTTCCTATACAACCTCTTATCATTATCATAATTTGAACCCGACCAGTAGCCAGAAGGACCTTCTTCTGAGTTAACGGAGGACGCGTACCTCATACCTTCAGGATCAAATCTTCTTGCCCTGGGCAACACCTCTGCCTCACTTCTCTCCTTACTTCTCCAATCTGGAACTCTACCTGTTCTTCGGGATTCAATTTCTTTTCCGTTCCGGGAGTCAGAAAGTTCAAATTCTTTAGCCATATTTTCTTGAATTTGTTCATCCAGATTGGACCCATCCACATCCTTCCTGTACAACCTCTTATCATTATCATAAATCGATCCTGAAGAGTAGCGCAATGGACCCTCTTCTGAGTTAATGGAGGATGATAACCTCATACCTTCACGATCAGCTCTTCTAGACCTAGACAACACCTCTGTCTCAATTCTCTGCCTACTACTCCTATATGGAGTAACTCGGCCTATCCCTCGAGTTTCAATTTCTTTTCCATTCTGAGAGTCAAAAGGGTCAAACTCATTGGCCATATTTTCTTGTCTTTGTTCATCAATGTTAGTCTTATACATCACCCTATCATCCTCATCAGCCCAATTATCAGCAACATTCCTCAAATTAGCCCTGTAAGTTTCAGGTGCATCCCGCAAAGCCCTTCTCCTATCCCTTGTGCTGGAAGAACTAGCATTTGACTTGACATCATACCCGGAACCATCAGCCATGTTCATAAGTTTCTTCTCTGAAAGATCAAAATTCTCAGGCTTCTCCACAGTTTCTTCGTCAGATTTCTCTACAAATTTATTCAACTCCCCATTTTTATTTTTAGCTGTAACTTTAACAAGAAAGAGAAAAAAAAGAAAAAGAGAGCAATCTCAGAAGACTTTAGCTACAACAAGACAAAGAAAAACCACTAATGCAAACAAATCAATCTTCCAATCTGACTACAATAATAACAAAAAGGGAAACAGTCAAAGAAAACGAAATCACACAACTTGAAGAGCAAATCAATTTCAAGAATTGCTTTTTACCCATTCCTCTAGTAAACTAAGCAGAAAACAACAAAGAAAAAGGAAGATTAAGAAGTGAAGAGTACCTCGTAAAACAGCACCACAACCCCCACACTGGTAAACAGAATAATCAGTAAGCTCAGGTAGCAAATTTTCACACTTTGGACAACGAACCAAACGAACCTTTGCTTGTTCAGACATTTAAAGATGTCTTTCAAAGAATCTTGAAAACCCCAAGAAGGAATTAGTACTCAGCTCTCAACAATTTTCAAACATTTTTACAAGGTCCTTTGAAACAATCTTGAAAAACCCCAAGATCATTTCCAAAAACCTCTCACAAAGTTTTCAAACTTCTTCAGCTGTCATTAATGTCTTTTGTACAAGAACACATCTGAAAAAAAAAAGGGTTTATTTTGCAGAAAAATTCAACCAAGAAAGTAAAAATCTTTGTAGGTAGGTAGGTATGTTGCAGATACCTCTGTTTTCTCATTTGGCTTTGGAAAAGGTACGGAGAGAAAATAAATGGTGTCAATATACAAGTTCAGAACTACCAAACAAAAATTGCACCAAGTCAATAAATCGCGTTAATTTTTTCTTTGTTTTATTTTATGAAATAGACCAGAGGTTTTTTTTTTCTTTTTTTTTAATAATGTCAAGTGAGATTTTTAAATTTCTTAAAAAAGAAGTGGACCATAATATAGTTGGTGAAATGAAAATAATAAATAAGTGAGTCTTCAGTTCATCCAACATACCTGCGAAATAGAGTAGAGTTGCTACTATTATACTGCAATATCTCTGTTGTGTCGAGATCAAGATTACACAAGATTTAAAATATAAAAAAGTAAGCTTATAAAGAAGTCAGAGGGGGTTCAACATTTATTATATAAAAAATAATTTCAATCATGAATAAAGAATATATTTTCCAACAAGGGGATCGAATGAAACCCCTCAGACCTTACTAGTTGCGCATCATTTCATGTGTTGTTTAATTTTTAGGTTTCTTATAGTTTGGTGTTTACATAATTTTGGGGTAATCATTGGAATTGCTTAAGAATGCAAACTACTACCAAATAAACTATTTTTTAGGAGTATTTATTTTTTTATTTAGTGTGTACTATCTATTTGGGATTCTTACTTATTTGGAATCGCATCATGTGACTACTATGTGAGAGGGTTCATATAAAAAAAGTTCATTATTTTTCTAACTTAAATTCGAGACATCCAGTTAAATATAGTAATATTTCAACCATTTCTTGATTGTGTAAATCAATTCTTCTTTCTTTTTTTTCAGTTGTAAACTAATTTGTTGAGGAGAAAAAAAAAAGGTAGATGACTGATTTAATAGTACTACTTAAATTGATTTGGAGGAGTTTCCATGAAATTTGTGGCAGACGTGCGCACCCTTAACAACACAGGCACCAATTTATTTAACATTTTCTTCCAGAAATAAAAGGCTTTTTGTGAAATAGGAGTAATAATGTATTTATTCACCTCAATTTTTATTACTTAATATTTTCAACTTTTATTGAGGAGGTAGTAATTAAATAAATATGAAAAATCATCTGCATCATATAGTGTTGTTTTTTTCTTAACTAGAGGTCTTGGATTCGACTCCTAAATATGAAAAATCCCTGATAGAGAGTGCTTCTTCCCCGAATGGTTCTACACAATGTGAATCCTGAATAGTTCAATTTCAATACAGACATCAAGCATCATATAAGAAATTAAAAAAATATGAAATAAAAATAAGGTCCTTGTCCTGGTATGGCTGCCTTGTATGACTTGGTAACATTTCACGTGAAGAAAAATATAAAAGCAAAGTACCAATTACATAAAATAAAATAAAAAAGGAAAGGAAGGTTTTGGATTTTTTGTAAAAAGAGTGAAACCTGAGCACTATTAATTTTGTTATTTTGTTCACTTTGTTTGGGAATTGGGAAGAAATGAAATCATATACTAAAAAGTAAAAAGCTAAATAAAACTCATGAGGGAACTGACACTTTTGTTTATCAAAATCTGTTTTCTGACTCAGCTTTCCTCTTTTTCGATTAAATCTTTCAAATGCTATTGGCTCATCATTATAAAGTTTAAGCTACCTAAACTGGCCCTACAACTCTACAACTTTTACAAATATTCTCTTAATACCAAATTGTATTTAAAAAGGGGAAAAGGGTCAAAAATACCCCTCAACTTTGTTTTATTGTTTGACTATACCCTTATCGTTAAAACGAAGTTATTTTTGCCCTTGCCGTCTACAAACTCATCACATTTACCCCTCAATTGGATGGAAACCCCCAAATCAACAAAAATAACCCGATTTACTTAAATTAACCAATTTTAACCCGATTCCGATCCATCTAATAGATGACCCGCTTTGTTCATCTTCATCTTGAGATCAAGGCAAAAAACAATGGAGGAAAATACATTTTCAAAGACATGAATAACATTTTCATAACCTAATGGGATTAAGTAAATACAAGTAAGTAAGCCTAAAACCTCAACTTCCCCAACCTTCCTACTTCCCAGACGATTAAACCCATCGTCGCCGTAATCACTGTTCCGGCACCATTACAAAGCCCAAGCAATTCAGTCAGAAGCTTTTATGTCATAATCATGAGATGTTTCAATCGATTTATTTCTAATTCTCTGTATCACCGTTCCAGAACTATTTCCACATATCTAACACCTTATGTGCATTCACAATTCCACAGTCCAAGATTCAAAAAAATTCTGAAACCCATTTCTACAGCTTTACTAAACCGTTATTAGTTCAAATTTCACAACATCAGCTCACGAAACAAAGTTGGCTCTATCAGGGAGAGTATCAGCGATAGTTAATGAGATTTCGAATTTAACTTTGCTGGAAGTATCAGATTTAGGGCAGGTTCTAAGGAAGAGAATGGGGTATTGAAGAGATGCCTGTAATGGCATAATGATGCCCGAGACGTGAGCTGCGGAAAAGACGGAAAAGAAGGCAAAGAAGAATGTTTGATTTGAAGCTCAAGGAAGTGATGAAGATGAACAGTAGGAAGTAGGAAATAGGGAGACAGATAAATTAGGTTAAAAATGAAGATGAACATAGGTGGGTTATATCATTTGATGGGTTGGGTCGGGTTAAAATTGGTTAATTTAAGTAAATCAGGTTATTTTTGTTGATTTGGGGGTTTCCATCCAATTGAGGGGTAAATGTGATGAGTTTGTAGACGGCAGGGGCAAAAATAACTTCGTTTTAACGGTAAGGGTATAGTCAAACAATAAAACAAAGTTGAGGGGTATTTTTGACCCTTTATACATAATAAGAATACCAACTTTTATATACTCCCAATTATTACATATCGATGTTGGATCCTATAATGAATTATCTATGCTCCAAATGTTTAACCCTAATACGTAGGAAAGTAATTAAGTTGAGGGGTTCAATTTTCCTTACAAGTAATTTGACAAAAAAAAAATATTGATTCAATGAGATATGCATACTTGTATTAAAATTTAAAACTTATCGTTTACTTTATGAAATCTATCAATAAATTTTCACTATGAAATACATTTCCATCATCCCATAAATTTTTGTTTTAAATGTTTATATATTTATTTAATTGTGTTGTTCTATTGTTTTTTTTTTTTTGGTGAAGAATATAATTATTCCTAGCAAAAGTCACCTATCCTTAAAGCAAAAGAAATGGATTAAACGCATGCAGTTTCTTATTTTTGCTTTATAAAAGTTTGACTTGTTCATCTTTTGTCTAGTTGGCAAATCTTCCTACTTAATATACCATTTTGCCTGCAAATCACTTTCTTCTTTTATATATTTAATTTAAACTGTTTTAGAAAATTTATCCAACTATCATTTTATTTAATTTACTGCAAAATAATCCGTTTCATTAGAAATAATTCCTATATTTTCCTACGGTATTCAACTTTTAACAAGTATAACAACTAAAAGTTTAAATAAAGCTATCATCACTATCGAAAGAAAAAATAAATTGCACACTCCACCAGACTCTTTCGTTGAAAGCTACACAAAGTTATCAAATGTAATTCACAATATATGCCTATTGGTTCGAAGAGGAGTGTATTTATCCTAAAAACAATAGCTCATGTAAGGAATAACCTAGATTTAAACGTCGACGACTCTACTTTATTTATTTTTGAGTTATTATAAAAAAATATTTATTATTATTATATATGATAATATGATGATAACATTCATACACTTAGATTTGGAGTTATTTAAACGAAAATAAATAAATTATGATGAGTTGATAATGGCATACATCTAATTTTAATTTAATAGAAGCGTATATTATTCGGAAATTAATATTGTGGTTGCAAACCTTGCCGTCTTTACACTAGTTTGATTAATTAATTAGCATTTCAGTTTTGGGTTCTTCACACAAATACTAAAGCAAATTTACTGTTTACTTTTTTTAGTCTATATATATATAAAAAAATTATATATACGATCATACATATAATATCTATTATACATTTAATTTAATCAATTGGGTGGATGGCTATTTACTTTAGTTCTTCTATAATTTCTTACACTAAAGTGTTTGCAAATTTTATTTTATTTTTCTTTTAGTTTTTGAACAGTTGAAGAAATTTTGTCATTTTATTTCTAAAATCAAAGTCAGCTGTTTCGTTGGAAAAAGAACTGTTAAATTTCTATTCAACTTTTTAATTATCAACGAAAGCAATTTCATCAACGTACTTCTTTTTTGCTTGTTCTACCTGACTGTTTCTCTGAAAGCTACCCAAAATTATCATCTAGAGTAAATTTTATCCATATAGTCATTGAATGATTGGATGCATAAATCTCGATTTTCATAATTACTTTGATTTGTTGCTTTTAAATCAAGAATCTTTCAAAAATAATATTTATATCTCTATGAGGTAGTACCCTTTTCAAATCTGCTATTATATTGTATATGTTGTCATTGCTAATTAACCTAATAGTGTAAGAATTAATGAGTCTTATAAATGTTTGAAGTCAACCTATCTTGAAAGTCCACGACATATGGAAAGTTAATTAAGTAGTAATTTATGTTTCTTACAATTATTGTGGGATAAAAATAGTTTGCTGGTTGGCAAAGCAATACTATGATTAGGAAAATTGTGTTAAGGAGAAGCATCAGTTGGTTAATACATATTAATGCATGTTATAATCTATTGGGATTTGTTTTGGCTGTCATTCTCAATGTTTGGTTGAGAATTTCTTAATTTTTAAAAAAGCATCAGTTAGTTGACTTTGACTTTAAAAATAGTATCTCTGATCCGTTCACTTTTACTTGTCACTCATTCTAAAATAAATTTTTATTTTTACTTATCACTTCTGACATATCAAGAAAAGACAATAATTTTTTTCCATGTTTTATCCTCAACATTAAATACTTATTTTTCAAGACATTTAATAGGGAATAATTTAATAAAATACCTATATCACTAATTATTTTCTTAATGAATATGTAAAATCAAACCATGATAAATAAAAATGAAAGGAGGGAGTCGATTATGCATAAAGTGTTAAGAAAAGGCAATTATTTGTTGGTAAAATGGGAAGGGAATTCCCAGGCCATCCGTATGGGCCGGACTAGTGACTACAAACTATGCGTATGCGACATCAAAAATAGGACGAGGACCTACTTTAGCGGCTAAAGTTTAGCCCAATAAGCCGTTGCTGGAATTTACTTTTTGTGAGACCGTAATAATTTGTCTTATATATGTTAATTATAAAATTTTCAGTTTTAATAAATAATCTTCATTTTATTTTTTTTGTAATTTATTAACTATTGAGATCATGATCCAAAAATTCATTTTGAGATAACATTTTATGAGAAAAATATTTGATCAGTCCAAATTTTTTCTAGGTTATTATAAATATTAGACAATAATTTAACATTTCTTTTTTATGGTTAAGCAATATATGTACGGACATTAGACATGAGTATAACGTTGTCTAAAAGGATAGTTTTTCAAAATCTCTTATGCACAATTTTTCTAAAAATAGAAGGGGGGAAAATCTAAGTGATGGCCTAAATATAAAGGAACATTTGATTTAAATCATTCCACTATTTCTTTTTCTTTTTTTCTTAATTTTTTTTTCTAGTCATTCATTGCACCATGAAAAAAAACTCATATTTATGTAACCATCTATAAAATCGTTATCTTTGAATATTAACAAACTCAAATTTGATATACTCTCCATTTGAATATGTTTATCTAATTTTGACTTGACATAAAATTTAAGAAAATAAAGAAAACTTTTTAAATACTATAGTATTCTCTTAAATATTCCATGTGAAAATTTAAAATTTAAAATTATTTAAAGAAGAAACATTCTTTTTGAAACAATGTGCAAAAATGGGGCATGCATGCATTAATTCTTTGAAATGAGTCAAAAAACGGACCTCATGCAGTTTAGCATGGATCGGACAAGCACGATTTTAACATTAATTCTTTCCTACAGAAAAATAATGGATTGAGGAAAAAGTTGTTATATATCCTGCATTACTAAGTGTTGTAAAATATCAAAATATTTCATTACTGAAATTGGAAGTATATATATATATATCTAGATTTTCATGCTAAGAATGAGAAAAAATTATATATATACTTTGCTCGTTTGGGTTGGGTTACATTTTGACCCGTGTTGACTCAATTGTTTGACGGATCATTTTGGGTTCAAACCCATTAATTCGATCAACTTAACCAACAGATCATAATCCAAATGAGTTACGTACGTTGGAGTTGATTTTGTCACCCCTAATCCCATTGTTCAACGAATATGCATCATTTATCGTGTCTGAAGTAGAGGCAATTAGACATATTTCATTGATGAGTATTATGTCATGAGAAGATGTTTGGATATGGCATTTTGAGAATAATGGAATGCACGAAACACTTCATGTTGGAACAATAAGCAGCCAACGCCAAATATAATTCTTTGTAAAAAAATTATGAGGCGGTGTTCATTCACTAAAAAACATGTTACTAAATGACATAAATCAAATCAGAATGAAATTAAATGTAACACATGCAGATGGTAGCTTTGATATTCATACTAATTTTGTCTCAATGAAAATGTTGATATATATGCAACGCTAGAGGAGATCGATTTTATTGGTGGACAAGCAAGATTTTTAAATAAACTATCTAACTCGTTATTTGTATAGATTATTAAAAGTGTTCGAGAAGCTCTCAGAGTAGCTTGCTAATGTATAGTCGTGTTGTAATTGAGACAAATATTCAGCTAGTTCATCAAGATCTTGAAGGAAACATTTAAAATAATTCTTATTTGGATTCTCCTGTTTATTATTGTAAGACATTAATTAATGAAGGGTTTTTAACTATAGGGTTTGCTTATCTAGTTTTAGAAAATAAAGTGTTCATGCTTTAACTAGGACTGTTTTTCTATATATATATATGATTTGATGGAATGAGGGTCTATATAGAATCACACTATATTTTATTTCTGATGTACTTGCATTAAGCATATACCCATAGAGGCCGGGGTTGTGATAATCTGGATAAATTTTTTGTGCTCTTGATTTGAAATTTTACAAAAAAATACTATAAACGCTACTATTTAATTAATGAGACATATTTATACGACTCAAATTCAAATTCATTATAATTTTTCCAAAAATGATCACTGAATTAAATGGATCTACCATTTAATGAGACTAACACGACTCAAATCTAAATTCATCATGATCTAACCAAACGATTAGAGAATTAAATGACTACATAGACACCAGATAGAAAACAAAAATACCAAAAAAAAAAGAAAAGCACTAAAGCATAACCTATTTCAATTATGCTTTATACACTTCAGCATCTTCCAAGACATAATCCTAGAGGAAATCTTAGCAATAACACTCAATTTCAACTTCTTTTTTCTTCCTCCATCAACAATGTTCTTTTGTTTCTTTGAAGCATCAATAACCTCTTGATCAATTCTTGATGATGAAATATGAGCAGATTGAACATTTCTTCTTATAGATCTATTATGATATGGAAATTTCATGATTTTTTTTTCAATCAAAGAGTATATTGAAACCAACTCATGAGAATCATACAAAGGGCTACCACAATCCCATGTCTTCATTTTTTCTTCTTCTTCACCTAATTCTTCTATTTCTTCTGTTTTCTTTTTCATGGCAACACTGGATTTTTTGTTTGAGGGAGTTTTTTCAGTATCACCAGCCATGTTCACTGATTTTTTGTGTGACAAAACAAATGAATTTTGTCATATATTTATATAGGGAAGTCTATTGTTTGGATTTGATTAAAAGTTATTATTTGTCTTAAGTTGGAGATTGCATACCTAAATACAATGCTTTATATTGTGCTTAGTAGGATATTAGTCTTTTAATAGTAAGTTATACATTAATTAATTATGTTGTAATGAATGCTTACTCTCTTCCAAAATAGTAGTCACATTTTCAACAGTCAAATTTTTGACTAACTTTCAACGCTAAGTTAGATTACATTAAATATTTTTAAAATAAAAATTTAAATATTTAAAAATTATAGTAAAGTACCATAAATTACAATTTTTGTAACTAAATAAATATTATTCCTTAGATTGTACAAGGGACACGTGTAAGAATATCAAGATAAGATTGAGGAAATGGAGAGATTGGCCACCGGATAGGAGCCAATTCCAAAAAAATATATACATCTTAAAATGTTAGTCAATGTTCATATCGATTAATTCTGAAAAAAAATCAATAACAAGTAAAAAAATTACAAAAGGAGTACTAGATTACTATAATAAGCTAAGATACATGTGTATGATTAAAATGAAAAGATTATCTTTTTACTATTGTTGTCATATTTTTTTTAATTACATCGGAGTATGATCAAAAGTAAAAATTTAAATAGTCAACCATTTGAACTACTAAAATCCTCCTTAATTCGACCCTTCGAGGTGGCCCAGTGGTTTGGGCTTGGGACTTCCATGTTGGAGGTCTCAAGTTTGAAACCCCTTGCCAGCGAAAGTAAGGGATTTGTTTTGGGTAGAGCTCGTCGCACCGGACTTGCCTAGTGCGGGTTACCTCTCCTATGTAGTTTGCGAGCTATTGCATAGGAGTAAGGGTTTTACTCTGTGCGCACCCAAAGATTAGCGACTGTGGGTTTCCTTTGTCATAAAAAAATAAATAAAAAAATCCTCAATTCTCATTCTTATCCCCTTTTGCTGTCACATTCTTTTTTTCATTTGCTTGGTTGATCTGGATTCTGAAATATTAAATATTTACTTTATTATATTTCACCTTTTTACCTTCTTAGGAGTACTAATCTTTGCTTGTGCTATTTGTTTAAGTTTATTATCATTAGAGTCACATTTCTTTGCTCGATATATCATATATCGAACATCATTTATTTATTTTAGGGAAAATGCATAAGTACTCTAGCCTATGCCCAAAATTTCTGAGACATACCTAACCTTTACTAAGGTCCTATTACCCTCCGAACTTATTTTTTCATTAATTTTCTACCCCTTTTCGGCCTACTGGCACTATCCTTGAAAAAATTGTCAACACCCGCTGGGCCCACAAGATAGTGCCACGTAGGCCGAAAAGGGATAGAAAATTATATATAAAATAAGTTTGGGGGGTGGGGTGGGGGTGGGGTAATAAGACCTTAGTAAATGTTAGATGTGTCTCAGGAATTTTGGGCATAGGCTGAGGGTACTTATGCATTTTCCCTTTATTTTATTTCATCATAATGCTTACTCAATTAGAGCAAGAACTCCTTTTTCTGTATACAATTTTTTTTTTTTCATCTTATTAAGGTTTCTTACTTTTGGACACACATTTATATGGTTCTACCTCTAAAAAAATGTAGGGATATACGCCAAATTTATGTACTTCCTTTATTAAATAGAGTACCAAATAAACCATGTTTTAGTCTTTTCAATATTGTGAGAAGTCAAATTGATAAAAGAGAATACTTTCTGACATTTTTCGGATTTTGAGATTAAAATAAATCTATTTTTAATCGTAAATTTTTCATATATCTTTTAAAATTTTGAATTTGTCAATTATCATGACTTATAATACTTTTTACGTAGTTTACAAATACACAAACTTCATTTCAAAAAATTTGAAGATTTCATGAGCTAATTCCTAGTCAAACTTAAGTTATTTGAAATTACTTAAGTAATGTTAAAAAAAAAACTTAAAATGCATACTGCATGTATTGTGAGACCTCATTTGAAGAGGCCCCTACAAATTGACTCACTTCTCTCAATTGGTTAGACACTTGACATCTTCATTTCAATTACCGACAGCTTAAACCAAATGTGGATCGCATTTTTTATTATTAATAAAAGAACCAATTTCCTGTCCCCTTTTAATTATCTGCCATTCCTTTTGTCCAACCAAGACATCTTGTGTTCATGCTCCCAATAATGTATGACACTTTTCACATGGGGAGCGCCCCCGAATGGGCCCTGTAGTGCGTGATTCGAATTTATTTGGATATTGGGTGGGAAACAAGAAAAAACAAACATCGGACATTTTGTTCTAACATTGAAAATCCATTATATATCTGAAGTCTTCCCAAAATTACAACATCAATTTAAAAAATAAAAGTCGGAAGTTGATCTTGGCAAATCAAACACACGATTCAATATCCAAATATGTAAACTCGATTAGAAGCTCCATTAAAGGCTATTGGATTGAGTGTTATTGCAAACGATGGAGAATATCCTTTGAAGTAGGTTAAGTCAAGATTAAAGTTGAAATCACAAATTGAAGCTGCAAGAGGAAGAACAATAAATTGTACTATCATATTTGTATGTCCAATGCATCCTGAATGAACATACAAAAATAACATTATGAGTACATATCTACAATAATGAGTACAAACTTCACATAAATATATATTTTCTTAAATACAAAATTTAGTAAACTTTTCAACAACGAACTTATTTTGTCATTCCTAATAACTGTGTATACATTTCTTTGTTAGTATCTTTTGGAATGATCACAAAATAGAGACAAATAGCTATGAATGATCCAAATTAAAGAGCAACAATAACAATGCATCAGTTTTGTACAATTATTAATGATACATCCAAGTTCAACATCAAGAGTAGGCAGTACTAAAATAGCTCTTGACAACATCATAACATAGTATCTGTAGCAGTCTGCTGTTGTTCTGACCAACACATCTTGGAGTCTTGAACTGGCTAACAGCACCTCCTAAGCCTACAAAATGATCTAATATCTTATGAAATGTACCCTTCTTCACAATTCTAAGCTCAAGTGCTCCAATTACATTCACCTTCCGAGACCCCACGTACCCTGCATCTACAAACGATTTGTCCAAACAATTGCAGCATTCTTGCAATATTTCGTCACTCCCTTCACCACTGAGTTCCCAGAAAACCACGTAGTGTCCTGGATCAGTTGCAACGTTCCCGTGGCTTGTGAAATCGACTACCTCTAGTTTTTCGTCTACTAAGAGCCTGGCTGCTGCTTCTACAGCTAGCTGTAAGTCTTTCTCAGTGTTCTTGTCAATGTTTATGCTTAGCAAAAGATTGCTACGACAAATGAACTGGAGTTCTGGTGTGGCATTGTGGAATCCTTTTATTTTCACAACATCACCGAGCCTGTAACGATACAACCCTGCATATTACATGTACATAACTTGTTCAAATTTTGGCCATTACTTGAAAAATCAAGAATCTAAAGCCATGAAAAGTACTCTTAACTATTAAATTTTTTTGGCAAGTCTTCATGCGTATAGTAAAAAGTACTTAAAAGTTTGAAAATTTTATATCAAGTCACAACTCACAAGCACCATCATGTACAAAAGTATAATGGTTAATGGTCCTTCTTACCTACTGATATAAATTCCAATAATCCAGAGACCACAAGTGTCAGGCTTTGGACAAATAATTGAATCAATGACTTAATGTTAGTATGGTACTCCTACATGAACCAATAATGCATAATATATTCATGATGACAAATCATGTTTGTAACATAAATTCATATAAAAGTCACTGACACAATAATAATAATTTTGGTCAAGAAAATTGTACCTGCAAAGTTGGTGACAACAATTTCATACTCTTCATCTAGTTTAACTTCAGCAAGACCCACTGGTGCAGGCTCAAGGCCATCTAAATTTACCCTGAGAGGAATGAATTCGAAATAACCGATATTTGGAAGCACTGCATAAGTAACTAGCTCAGGAGGTAACTTAGGATTGACATTTGCACCAATCCATCCTTCAGAAGAACCATAATCTGCACTCAGTAGTGGTAGCTCCCCTGCATAATGCCTCAATTTCTTGAGGTAAGGTTCCATGGACCCCGTCATGATACCGTATATGTACCTGGCATTTGGGAAGAGAACGGGAATCAAACCGTACCAATTGCTTAATCCAGAACACTTATTATAAATGGTATCAGCCTGTTCTGGATCAGGCTTCACTAATTTCATAATTGCTGATCTCATGGAAGGGACCGTGACTCGGCTAGAGATGACTCCCTCTCTTATGTCTGCAACAAGTTCTTCCCAGACTTGTTCGAAAGTTCTAAAAGCATGGACAATGCTATGGGCAAATGTAGAGGACACAACTTGCACTTCGTCACGAAAAATGAGCCCACACAAGAGATGGCAGTACAAAGATTGGTGGAAATCAGGACCAAATATAACTTCATCAGGGCTACAACATGGGGTTTGCATTGCTTTCATTGTCTTCTTGAAATGCGCGTTACGATATACATTGGTAGTTGCAGTTCCAGCTGCCAAACCTCCCTTTGTCTTGAACTGCTTGCTGCTGTAAATGAACTGCAATGCCTTCCCATTCTCAATTGGGAATTCTCTGCAAAAATGACAATAATTGAAAATAAGAATATCTACAACAGAACTCAATTAATTACCAGTACTAACTATAATAATAGAAGAAAATAGTATGAGACAACCAATAAAAGAAAGCTGTGACATTTAAGTACTCCAGATGAGATGAACATATTAGGTGAAAACCAAAATTAATTCATTTTCAAGAAGATGTTGAAGTATTCGTGGCTTGAAGGTAAAAAACAAGAATAATGAACATTATCTTTTCCTGAATCAGCCCCACTTTTTCAGATAGTACAAAGGAACAAATATGGAAAAAGACAACACAAATATGGAAAAACGACATTGCAATTTGCAAAGCATTATTTTAAGATAATCCACCAAAACTCCATTACCTATTCCTAAAAGCAAAAGAAGTTTTGTATATCTGCATAGTGGATTCCATCAATTCATCATTGAAAGGTACAAACTTTGGCCTTCCCTGAGTAGTACCTGAACTGCAATCAAAACAAAATTTCCATTAACTTTCCAAGAAAATCTTTTTTACAAATACACCAAGAATCCTTTTTTTGGATGGCAAACCGTTTGTTCCCAATAGACCCTCGGCTTAACTATAACACGCACTTATTTCATACATAATTTTTTTTTAAAAAAAAAGGTACCTTAATGAGATTGTTGTAATGGGTTTTCCAGTGAGAACAGGGGAAAGATCCCCATCAGCAATTCTTTGAATATAAGGCTCTAAATCTTTGTGAGTGACAAGAGGAACACAAGCCTTGAAAATCTCAGGATCAGTTCTTCCATTTAGACCCCATTGTTGTAGATACACAGTGCTTCCATTCTCTTCTAGTATCTTCTTAAGAGTTTCTTCTTGAACTTTCCCAGCCTCTTTGGTTAAAGCTTCAAATTCCTCAATCACTTCTTCTGGATCAAATTTCATCTCTGTCTTCTCCAACATCTGAAGTCATATAAGAATATTGTAAATTAAGCTACTTTTTAATCAATTAGAACATGTTTAAAACATATCAAGAAGACTCGTAACTTAAGAGTCAATTAAAAGATGTCAGAGAAAAAGGGGAAATATAGAACAAAAATAAGTTCAAAGTTGAAGAGGATTGGTAAGTATGAAAAGGAGAAAGTTCATACATTGGTCCACTTGGTCAGCTCTTACAACTTAGTCAAAAAACAAACACCCAAAAAAAAAAAAGATTTTCTATTCATAGATTTGATGCTCTGATCAAAGTTCCATGGAATCTTGAAATAGCTACAGAAACAACAAGATTCAAAATGAATAATAAACATTTTGGGTACAACAAATAATACCCTTTACTCCAATACTCCATAAAAAAAGAAGAATGAACCACGAGAATCACACCAACTCCAAAATGTTGTTTCTTTTTTTCCTCAGAAAAGTCTTCAAAATATTGAGAAAGAAGAAAAAGATAAAACCATAAGTTACTCGGACAGTAAACACCCTCGAGTTATTAAAGATTCAAGAAGCAAAAAAGGAAAAAAAGCAGCAAGTTTTCCTCTGCCAAGAACTCAAATTCGAACCAAAAAAGACTATACCTTTGCAGACAAAAAAGCAAATACAATATGGGGATTTTCAAATACACAGTACCTGCAATATGCACAGTGGCTAGAATGGAAAAAAAGGCAGCTCAAAATTAGTGTAATTGTCTATTGGTTAAGGTATTATCATCAGTCACTATATAACAAGACTTTTAGAAAGTATTAAACAGTGGTGTAGTTTTTTTTTCTCTCTCTAGAAACGATGCATACGAGAGACAAATAACATTTTTTTTGTGAAAATTCTTTGGACTAAAGAAAATATATATGGATAGAGAAGTATACGTACCATTAAATAGATCGTTTAGTATGATGGGATAAGCCGGAATATTCCATCTTATCTCATCGAATATAAAATTATTTTATTTAATTTTTCAAATGAAACAAATTGAACTAAAAAATTTACTCTTAAAAATTACTACATTTTTAAAAATAATTTAATCCGCGAATGAAACAAACTTGTATAAGAATTGGTGGTAGTAACTAGTAAGGACGATCTGTACCCTGTTTTTTGGTCTTTTCCTTTAAATCAAGTGGGTCCTAGATACCAAGTTGAGATAGAACAGTACAAGTTTGAGTTATTGGATGAAATTGTGAAATAAGATAAATTATGCGCTGCAACATGTAAAATTTATTTATATTGAATGTAAATAATTAATTTACACTCGATTTAACTTGGTAATAACAAGTGAGATTTTTAATTGTTAATGTTATATTTTTATATTATAAGTCAGTTAAGGGGTTATTTGGTAAGGTATATAAAAATTGTGATGAATGAAATGTATTAATAATACTGACATTAGTTATGAGTAGATTATCTTATACACCGTTTGATTTGATATATTAAAAATAACATTCGCATAAAATTAAGCATAAATAAGGGGATGAAGCACCTACTTGTGATCAACATTTTTATTTTTATTTTTTTTAATTTTTCAAACTTTGTTTCCTACATAATCAATAGCAGAGTTTCAGTACAGCTTTTACACAAGTATTATATAGCACTCCACTATATTTAAAAGGCTAGTAAATTGACATATTGTTTAATAACCTGCAAACCCACGTACAAACCAGCTAGATGGTTCAACGGTAAAGTTTGATTACAAAAGAACTTCTGTTGCCTAAGCTGTGTGGATTTAAATACAAGTTATGTTTGGATACTGAGATTAGTTATCCTAATATTATTTTTTATTGATTGTTTAGTTTGTTGTACTAAAAATAATAACCATTGCATACTTCCTAAAAATAAGTGATTTGGTTACAAAAATACCCTCTTATTTAACTATATATATATTGATAGAGTTTTAATTATTCATTCTTAAAAACAAAACATCCACCTTATTTAGCTAAATTATTTTCATGTATGAATTCCCATAAATTCCTATTGTTAATTAGGCTTTAATTAGTGGTCATTGCACTAGAATTAGCAGCCTCATTCCAAATACTAGCAGGAAGCATTGGAAGAAAGCAAACACTAGAACTGTCTAAGACGTGGAGGACTATATATATATATATATAATATACTAGATAATGTTGTCCGTGCTATGCACGGGCCCAATAATATAAATGATATGTTTTGGGGCTAATAACAGAGTTTTTGAAGCGATTGTTTGCGTGGATAAAGGAATAAGTTTTTTTATCACAAACATGTACTTTCTTTGACGCTATTTAAGGCATAATATATAAGACTACCCACATACAACATTTTTGAAATATTTTATGTTGTCAATTATCACGATTTATAGTATTTTTACGATAGATTCACTTCAAGAATCAGTGGAATTTTTTCAAAACATATTTTATATTGTCAATTATCATGATTTATAGTATTTTTACGCAATTTTTAAATATAAAAAAAACCAAAAAAAATAAGACAAATAAATTAAAATGGACCCAATATATGTTATTTTTGTTGTCTCAATTTATGTGACACAAATGAAATTTGGAGAGTCGTCCAAATTTTCATATTTTTTTTAAAAATGTTTTAAGTTATTAATTATTGTGATTTATAATATTTTTATGTAACTTT
>NW_006238936.1:3136113-3143177 GCF_000226075.1 Solanum tuberosum | reverse complement strand
AAGATCAGTCGATTTTTTATATGTTTTCTTAAAAATATATTTGAAGTTATTAAATTGTTGTGATTTATAGTATTTTTGCGTTAGTTTTGAATAATATAGGTTACTCATGTTTCAATTCACGTGAACAATCATAAATATTTTCAGTTGTTAATTTATTGTGAATTCTAGAAATTTTGACGTTATTTTCAAATAGTACATGTTACTTATTCTATTCCAATTAGTCAACCAAATTTCTTATATGATTTAAAAATATTTTTAATTGCTAATTATTGTGATTTATAGCATCTTTTATGTAACTTTTAATAATATATAATTTGTTCAAATTCATATGACAATGAGGTCAAACTTTTGGGCTAATAAAGTAGTAGGTAATTAATGGTGTTAAATTGTCCAATAATATAAATTTTAAAGATACAACCATAAAAGAAGAATGTACAACACTATCAAGCGCATATCATCCAACACTTGTTATGTGGTAAGTAGTAGATATTCCCACTTATTATATATAGTAATATATATTTATATAATAAAAATAATTGAAACCAAAGAGCACAAAATCACGAAGCAATTGATAAGGAAGTGTGAGGTTTTTTTTTTTCAAACTAAGCAAGAATTTCAAAAGATTATGATATTTATATGGGGAAGGCATAATACATAAATATGACCCTTAACTTGGCTTCAACGGACAATTATGTCCTCAAACTTTGAGTGTGCACAAGTAGACACTTAAACTTGTATAAAATTGAACAAGTAGACACATGTGTTCTACATGGCATAATACATGTAGGACGCCACGTAGGACACAAAATTGCCATGTAGGACGAATGTGTCTATTTGTTCAATTTTATACAAGTTTAAGTGTCTACTTATGTATACCCAAAGTTAAGGGTCATAGTTGACAGCTGACGCCAAGTTAAGGGTCATGTTTATGTATTATGCATATGGGGAATGTACTTGGTTACTATGAAAAGAGATAGTTAAAGGGTTTGAAGGGTAGTTTTGTTATTTAATAAGTTTATCACATGACAAATTATGATGGGATTATTATATCAATTCTTGGGAGGGATAACTTATCCCGGTACTATTTACTAATCCCGGGATAAGTTATCCCAAACTTCCTCACCAAACACTAAGGGGTCGTTTGGTACAAGGATTAATAATGCAGAGATAAATAATGCAGGGATTAGTAACGCATGGATTAGTAATGCAGGGATTAGTAATGGAGGGTTTATTTTTATCAAGTGTTTGGTTCATGATTTCTTGTGTTTGGATTAAAACTCAATAAAAAACTTCTTTCCAATTATATTCTTGAATTATTATGTAATTGGGTCAAGGTAGATCATTGCCGGATAATATTTTTTTTTATGACCTTCTAACTAGCTATGAGAAGAACAATTTTGTTGTCACGTTTGCTATTTTTTCACTTGAATTATTTGAGGATAAATAATTATCATCTTAATAAATTGATCACTCACAAAATGTCAATTTTCAATTTAAAAAGATGAACCATCTACTTTCAAAATCAAAAAGGCGGTCAACAATAGTAAATTGAATAAACCATTTACATTTACACATAAAAATTGCAAGTTATAGTTTTTTATAGGGAAAATGCATAAGTACCCCCCAGCCTATGCCCGAAATCGCAGAGACACACCTAACCTTTACTAAGGTCCTATTATCCCCGAACTTATTTTATATGTAATATTCTACCCCTTTTTGGCCTACGTGGCACTATCTTGTGGGCCCAGCGCACGTTGACAATTTTTTCAAGGATAGTGCCACGTAGGCCTAAAAGGGGTAAAATATTATAGATAAATTAAGTTCGGGGGGGTAATAGGACCTTAGTAAAGGTTAGGTGTGTCTCTGGAATTTCGGGCATAGGCTGGGGGGTACTTATGCATTTTCCCTTTTTAAAAGGGATAAGGATACCAAATGTATCATTTATCATGTATCTAGGTGTAACTATGTATGTTCTACCTTATTCAAATTTGGAAGGATGTGTATCGGTACACACTACAAAATCATATGCGTGATACATAAACCTTACTATTTTCATAGCTAAATATGTAAGGTAAAATTTTTTGTATCTGAATCCGTCAATACTGTCTTTTTCTATTATAGATAGACATCTAATAAAGTGATTAACAAATTGATACATAACAACGTGTCATGACTACATAATAGCGATCTTGGCACACAACAATGCATTTGATACCTATTAACTTACATATATATATATATATATGATACATTCAATTAAGATCACAAACGTCATGTAGTGATATATTTACCTTTTTAATTAGTAAATGTTAAACAACTCACATTTCAAATTTGTATTGGATTTATTTAGGAACAAACAACTCTTTCAAGAAAATAAATAAAATAATTAAAATAATTAGAGGGATATTTTTATCTTTCCATAGACTTATCCCATGATATTATATCATCTGTATTACTAATACCTCCATATGGAAGGTATTAGTAATACATCATATAATACCATGTAGGAGGTATAACTAATCCATGGATTAGTTATACATAGGCCCAAATTCTTCTAATGCGGTCTACCAAACAACGTTACTAAATATTTATCGCAAAACTATTTGTGTTTATCCTTCACACCAAATGACCCGTTATAGCTTTGGTGTTTTTTCCCCCTTTCAGCTATTATATGCTTTATTCTCTTTTCAGAAAGAAACATAAACTTGTAAGTATATTTTTTTCTTTGTTGAATGAGTTTTTCCTTTACATATATTACAAATTTTCTTTTTCTTTTTTTTAAAAAAAACAAAACATAAAATTAACTATTGAAAAAAGCACATTCTCTTTAAAACAAAAAGAAATTATTATTTATTTACACTATATCACAAGCGCAATTCTAAAATATATATATATATATATATATAAATGATATAATTTTTCTTCACACTAAACACACTGTAAAAGGCCAAAAGGAACATTAAAAAAATGATTGTAATATATATAGGAGGGCTTATTTTTATTTTTTTACATAATAACAAGGAATATATAATTATTTATTGATTTTTTTCATATTAAATATGGGTTGAATATTTTTCTATCTCTCTCTGTATATATAATAATCTGCTAAATACCTCTAATGCATCTATTTATTTTTGCCCTACAATTTTCTGTTTTGGAACTTATATAATTAATATTAAGGGCACGTTATTATAAGAATAAATTGCTCTTTAATTCTGGTTAGTTTATATGCCATATCACCCTCGTTTAATTTTCTGTTAATTCTCAATATTGAACAGGTCAATGATAACGACCATTGTCACCTAAAGAAATATTGAATCCTCTTTCTTTCTTTTTTTTAGGGTGGGGTTTGTTTAATTAATTAATTATATGATAATGCAAAGCTACTTTGATTTAATTGGCATAACTAGCTGCGCCAGGGAGGACTGTAGACTCCTCATAGATGATAGGGCATACAACTTTATAAAAACGGCTTAATAATTTAATTAGTACGTAAAACATGAAATATTTGTTTGTCCTTAACAAAACTAGCAGCATAAGCTGTGAAACAATGTACTTCCTCCATTAATGGAGGTTGAGCTTTCTCCAACAATCAAAGAAGAAGGAAAGAAAAGATATTATTGAGAATGTGAAAAGCTAACTATAAACAATACAATGTATGTGTGTGTATATACACACTGATAGAATCTTCTAACAAACTCAACTAACTATGAAAGTGTAAACTTGTGACTCCTAACTAACTAACTAACTATGTGAATGAACAGTAATTAACTAATTCTGTGAATTGAACTAACTAATCTTATCACCCCCCTCAAGTTGGAGGTGAGTTACATACAGACAACTTGCTCAATAAATTAGTATGCTTGACTCCGGTTAATGCTTTAATAAAAACATCAGCCAATTGTGAATCGGTGGGAATGTATTGGAGTGTGATCAATCTTTGTTGCAGCTTGTTTCTGACAAAATGACAATCCACTTCTATAGGTTTAGTTCTCTCATGAAAAACTGGGTTCTTAGCAATGTGTACTACTGCTTGACTATCACAAAAGATACGTATAGGTAAGGAACATTTTACTGATAGCTCATCAAGTAATCTTTCCAGCCATACTATTTCACCCACAACTTGTCTCACAGCTCTATACTCTGCTTCTGCTGAGGATAGTGACACTGTGGGTTGCTTCTTAGATTTCCAACTAATGGGGCTATCACCCATGAGAACCAAATTGCCACTCACCGACTTCTTTGAATTAGGACAAGAGGCCCAATCTTAGTCACAATAAGCACTGATGGTGAGGTCAGATTTATTAGAGATGAAAACTCCTAATGTAGGGTCCTGTTGTAGATATCTGAGCACATTGATAGGCTGCCTTCAAATGGGGCTCTCTAGGAGATTGCATGAACTGACTGAGGTGCTGCACACTATATGCTATATCTATCCTTGTGTTGGTGAGAAAATTAAGCTTCCCCACTAGCTTTCTATAGTGAGTAGGATCTAATACGTGGAGTGCCTTCTGTAAGTCTCAGCTTTTCATTAGAGTCGAATGGTGAAGTAGCAGTTTTGTAACTCATAGAATCAAATTCTTTCAAGAGGTCAAGAGTAAACTCCTTTGGGATATAAGAATACCATCCTGTCTATACAAAATTTCCAGACCAAGAAATAATGCAGCCTTCCCAAATCCTTTATTCTGAACTGATCATGTAAGAACACATTTAAAGAAGTGATTTCATCTATGTCAGTCCCAGTTAGAATGATATCGTCAACATATACTGCAACAAAACCAGAGAGCACCCATTCTTCCTATAAAACAATGAATAATCACTGTTAGAATGAGTGTAACCTTTTGAGTAGAGGTTGTTGGCCAGCTTGTCATACCCCTGTCTGTTAGCCTGTTTTAAGCCATACAATGACTTCTTCAATTTGCAAACCATGTTACTACTGTCCACTGCCAGTCCCTGTGGTAATGCCATGTAGACTTCCTCATTTAAATCACCATGAAGGAAAGTATTGTTAACATCCAATTGATACATGTTCCAACCTCTCTTGACTGCTAAAGAAATTAAAGTTCTAACATTAGTCATTTTTACCACAGGTGAGAATGTCTCTTTATAATCTACTCCAACCTGCTGAGTATACCCCTTTACCACCAGTCTAGCCTTGAACCTCTCTACACTACCATCTGCCTTGTGTTTAATCTTGTACACCCATCTACACCCAACAACATGCTTCCCTTTAGGCAAACTAACTAGTTCCCAAGTATCATTTGCATACAAGGCATCAAATTCCTGTGTCATTGCCACTTGCCATGCAGGATTCAAAATTGCCTCTTCATAAGAAGAAGGTTCAATATCATGTGAAACATTATTGATCAACTGCTGACTACTAGGACACAGACTAGTGAAACATACATGATCAGGGTAAGAAATGAAGGATGTGAGTGAGTGGTGTGGATCAGAAGTGGATGTTGAAGAAGACAAGTTAGGTATTGTATAAGTGTAGTCTTTCAGGTAACTTGGGGTGTGAAGGGGCCTAGTTGATCTTCTAGGTGCAAGTGGAGCATCAACAAGGGTAGAGGTGTTAGGTCTAGGTGGAGACATAAGAACTGTAGGTTCAGTGGTGTGTGCAGTAGTATTTGTGGAAACATGGTTAGTAGTGACTTTAACTAATGTGTCATCATTCAACATTTCATCATTAACAAAATCATTTGCTTTACTAGACATGCAAGGCAATGTATCAGAAGGGCTTACAAGAGATTTTAAGACAGAACTAAAATTGGAACCAACAGGAGAAATAACAAAAGGAAAAATAGCTTAATGAAATAAAACATCTCTGGACACATGAATTCTCTTGGTAGCCAAGTCGAGGACCTTGTAGCCTTTTGTATTGAAAGGGTATCCAATGAAGATATGTGGTGTTGCCCTTGGTTCAAACTTGTCCTTATGAGTTTTCAAGGTAGTTGGAAAGCAAAGATATCCAAAACTTCTAAGGTGGGAGTAAGTTGGTTTTCTTTGATATAGTAGTTTATATGAGGACTTGTTTTGTAAGAGTTTAATAGGTAGCCTATTAATAAGAAATGTGGCTGTCAGGACACACTCTCCCCAATACTTCATAGGCAGTTTAGATTGGAATAGAAGTGCCCTTGCTGTTTCAAGGAGATATTTGTGCTTCCTTTCAACCACACCATTTTGTTGTGGTGTATAAGGACATGATCTTTGGTGTATTATACCTTTCTCTTGAAAGAAATTAGTTGCTTCAGTACTTGTAAATTCCAGACCATTGTCAAATCTGATAGTTTTCAATTTGGTATGGAACTGATTTTCTATAAGGGAAATAAAAGCTTTTATGGTCTGCAATGCATTACTTTTGCACCTTAGCAGTTGTGTCCAAGTTGACCTACTATAGTCATCCACCATAGTTAAGAAATAATGGTGACCATCATGGATATGTGTGTGGTATGGTCCCCATAAGTCAATGTGAAGTAGTTCAAATGTTGTACTGGTTGTGGTTGTACTTTCTGGGAAGGGTATCCTAGTTTCTCTAGCCATAGGACATATTGTGCAAGTGAAGGGTTGCTTACTAGAAAAGTTCAGAGGTATAGTGGAGATAGTTTTCATTTTTACAAAAGGTACATGTCCCAACCTAGCATGCCATAAGAATACAGTGTCATGATTGTGAGTAAAGTTAGTACTAAGAAAGGAATTAATAGCAGAACATGCAATATGATCAACAACACAAGCTTCTTTATTGATTGTATGAAAGTATTTTACATTTTGAGATGGACTTTGACATGCATTTCCAATAGAAGCTATCTGTAACGACCCTCAAAATGAAATAGGATAATTAGAGCTTCACATGCGTGTTAGTAGTTGATAAACTTGTATAAAGGGTTGGTAAATTTCCCCCTTGGCTAATAAATGTTTGGGCATTTATTTTAAGTTGTTTTTATTATTTTAGGTATATTAGATCATTTAATTGAGGGCTATAACTATATTCTTCAAATTAGAATTTCCAAAGTCTTTCTCTCTAACTCAAGGAAGAAGAAGAGTTGGAGCTAGGGTTGAAGATC
>NW_006238936.1:3125382-3127029 GCF_000226075.1 Solanum tuberosum | reverse complement strand
CTTTTTGACTAAAGTGTAGGGATTTGGAGATGATGACATGTCATGGCTTTGATAGGTTTCTAAGTGTTGAAGATGAAGACTTGGTGAGTCCTCATAGATTCGAGGACAATACCCAATATGTTCTTTTATGTCTTTTTAGTATTGTTTAAGTTGTGTACGGGATTAGTCCCGAATTTTGTACTTTAAAGTATTAGATGGTTTTGAGACATCATGTATAAAGTCTAGAAAGTCTTCCGCTTGCTATTTTTTTTTATGCAATGTTTTCTTGGTAAAGAAAGTTTTAAATTCCTTATGGTTTTAGTGTCTATGCGATGAATGAATGCTAAGAGGCTTGTATTAGACCTCTTCGAGGTCGAGTACGTCGGTTACGACTAGGGGGTGCTCCCGGGTCGTGACACTATCTTACAGTAGTTAAAAGAAGAAACAGGCTGACTTCTGACATGAGAAGCAATATTGCCATCTGCAGGTGGACAATTGTGGCACTTTAGACAGAAAAAATACAGACCATTCTTGGCCTTACCAAGTGCCAGAGGGCTCTTCAGAGAAGGGCCCTGCAATAAACAAGAAGAGCTGTTAAAGCTAACTATTCCCTTGAGTTGAAGAGCTAAACAATGAACAAAAATCAAATTGAACATGAAGTTAGGTATAAACAAAACTTTGTACAAAGTCAGTGTAGAAGTCAGACAAACATCACCAATTTCAGTCACTTTAACCTTGTATCCATTTGGTAATGTAATGAGGAAAGGATAGGATAATGTTCTAAGGTTTGTAAGGGCATCTTTTGTGTAAGTCACGTAGTGTGATGCTTCTGAATCTATGATCCAAGAGCCAACAATTAATCTAATACATTTACATGACAAATCACATATCTCATTTATAGAAAAATAGTAAGCAAGTATACCTGCTAGGTTCACTGATCCACCTGCCATGCTTCCTGAGTAATCAGCTCCAACTTGCAGAGTTCCAAGTAGATTAAGTAGTTGCTCATACTGACTTTTGGACAGGTTCAATGGAATTTGTCTTCCCTGCTCAGAAATTTCCTCAGACTGGCTTCTATCACCTTCAGAGGCATGTACATTTGCTGCAGATCCTGAGCCTTTTCCTCTTGGAGCTTTTGTGTAACACCCCGTATTATAAACAGACCAAAAATGCAGATTTTGAGAAGTTCTAGGTGCAACCCACGGTTGCCAACCACGGACCGTAGGTCAGACCACGGCCCGTACTGGTGGTCTGTGGTTCACCACTGAAACCATTCCTAGACCCAGCTCAGAAAATTGGCTAAGTCCCGACTCACGGACAGACCCACGGTCCGTGGATCAAACCACGGTCCGTGGTCTGTGTCCGTGGATTGAGACCTCCTTTACCCATCCTCTGACACAAACTACGGTCGACCAGCACGGATCGTCATTTGATCCACAGTCCGTAGGTCTGACCATAGATGAGGGTCAGCAACCAGTTAGCTGAAAATTGTTAATGGATCAACTTCAGATGGTCATAACTTTTAGCACAAAAATAAATGTGTGTCCCATAACCTATGATATGACAGATAATTGAATTCTCTTTCCAACGCCGCTGATTTTGCTAAAATCCGACCTCCGAGTGAAAAGTTATGCTCATTTTAGTGAAGCCCTGTCAGGCAGACTTGAT
>NW_006238936.1:3120826-3124712 GCF_000226075.1 Solanum tuberosum | reverse complement strand
CTCAGCATTCAGTATATATATCATGTTCAGATTATATCATTGTTTTATTGTTTTGTTCAGTTATATGTTATTTCAGCTTTACTCTATCCTGCATGTTCAGTACCTTTCAAGTACTGACGCATACGTGCGCTACATCTTCTCGTGATGTAGGTTCAGGTTCTCAGTATCCAGATCACTCTTAGATCAATTCCCGATCTTCAGTTTAGCAGCATCAGTGGTGAGTCCTCATTTTTCGAGGACTAGTGACATGTTTATCTTTATCGCTTTTAGTCTTTAGTTTCAGTTTTGCTAGACCTAGTTGGGGGATGTCCCAACATTTCTAGTCAGTTTAGAGGATTTTTTCAGGCATAGTTAGATTCAGCTTAGTATTGAGTTAATATTTTCTTTGTATTAAACTCATCAGTTTTTATTCATCTTAGTTATAGTATATGGGTATTCCCATCTTTTCATCTTATTTATGATTTTAGCTTCCACACAGTTTCTATTATTCAGATTATATTTTAGTATGCTCATGATCATGGCAGTAGGGTTAGCTTGGGATCACTTGTGGTCCTAGGTCCTGTGTCCGCGTCTTGGTTGGATAACTATGAATCTTATAGCACCTATCCTTAGTGTGTCCAGTTCGTTTACAGTACTCACAGAACAAATTTGACCTGTTTCCAGTGCTGGAATTTCCCCTAAAAGTATTATAACTGTTTGCACCTCTGCATGCACCTCATCTATAAGAATTGTAGTTTGCATTGTAGTTCGTATTGCAGCCTTTGGGTCTTGCATTGTATTGTGGTGACACAGAGGCATTTAGCGAGGTGGATTCCAAGGCCATGTGATTTAGAGGCTTCATTTCCCTCTGCCTTTCCTCCTGTGACAAAATGGCAAATGTTTGTGCCATAGTTGGTAGATCAGGCATCATGAGGATGTTTCCACGTACAATAGTATACATCTCATTTAGGCCCATCAAAAAATGTATAAGTCTTCTATCTTACTCAGCCTTATGCATCTTGGTTTTTCCACCACAAATACACACACAAGTGCACTGAGAATTGACATCAAGAGTGTTCATTTCTTCCCACAACTTCTTCATCTTAGTATAGTAACCAGTGACATCCAAATTACCTTGCACAAGGTCATTTATCTCCTTCTGTAGTTGATAGAGTTTGCAACCATTAGTTTGGTCATATCTATCTTCCAACTCATCCCAAAGTTCATTGGCATTGTTGACGTATTGCAAGCCATCTCGCAGATCTGGTGATGGAGAATTTAAAATCCAAGAGGTCACCATGTCATCACACCTTTTCCACTGCATGAAGGTTGGATCTGCAGAATTTGGCTTCACGATTTTCCCATTGATGAATCCAGTTTTACTCTTAACAGATAAAGCCCTAAGAATTGCTCGTCTCCATGACCTGTAGCTAGTTCCATCAAACACAGCAGGAGGTAAAGTAGAACCTGCATTCTCTGAGGGATGCAGATAGAAGGGGCTATTGAAATCCAATCGAGTTGGAGTGTTGGTAGCAGTCGCGTCACCTGGAAAGTCTCCCATAGAAGAAGATGAAGGAGAATGCAATTACAGATGAACTATGAAGATGAACTTACAATGAGCAAGTTCGAATAAAAAAACAGAGGAACGATAGTGAGATCGTTCAGAGAAAATCAAGGAGAAGAAGACAACAAGGAAAAAAAATATCTGCAAATTGAATTGAATACAGTGCTCACGACGAGAGAGAGGATCAGGAATCTCACTGCTCTGATACCATAACAAAACTAGCAGCATAAGCTGTACTGAAACAATGTACTTCCTCCATTAATGGAGGTTGAGCTTTCTCCAACAATCAGAGAAGAAGGAAAGAAAAGATATTATTGAGAATGTGAAAAGCTAACTATAAACAATACAATGTATGTGTGTGTATATACACACCGATAGAATCCTCTATTAAACTCAACCAACTATGAAAGAGTAAACTTGTGACTCCTAACTAACTAACTAACTATGTGAATGAACAGTAATTAACTAATTCTGTGAATTGAACTAACTAATCTTATCAGTCCGCGTGTTCTTTTTTCTTTGTTATAATTAATTAATGGCGCTAAATAGGTTTATCTAAGTAAAACACGACAATGACTAAACTATCTTTTGTAAGGAAAAACGTTCAATTTTGTTTAAATATCACAAGAAGTCATTAGGAGGAGATAAAGAGATATTTATACAATTTTAGACAAACTAAATTGAATGTCTTTTTAGTTTTTAAAAAATAGTTATTTAGTGAGCTGTTCTGATTCTCAGAAAAAGTTTAATATTTTTTTATCGTTCAAGTTACGACAAATATATAGATGCATAATAATAATTTTATGTTAATTAAACAAAGATAGTTCACAATCCTAATGTTACGTGATCATTTACGAAATCAAGTCAATAATGAAACCGACAACATGTACTGCAACTCTGCAAGTGAGATATATACCCATTGTATAAATTTTTACCGAATTTATTAGTTGATAGAGAAGGTTGTATAAATCGAAGTGAAGGAGAAGATGAATTTAAAAGATTCTTTTTCTCTCATTGAATCGATATTAATACACTTCGTTAATGAATATCTAAGTCATATTTCTTATATATTTATTAAAGTTTTAATACAATACAAGCTGAAATACATAACAATTTTTGAAAATTCGTATTAATATCCTAAAATCCGCCCCACTAAGGAGCTTCATGCACTACAAAAAAAAACTCAAATTGCCAACAGATTTTACTAACAACTTAAGTTGGTTAGTATTCTACTAACAAATTACCAGCATATTTCTAACTGAATTATATTTTAAAACTTAACAACGAAATTCTAATAGATTACCAACCAAAATCTTACTAACTAAGTATTTTAGTTGGTAAATACGGCGGGAAAAAATGACGTCAAATTTAGCAACATTCTATCAATGGATTACCAACTGAAATATTACTAACGCACACCTTTTGTTGTTAATATTACCAATGAAATATATATCGGTTGGTAAATATGACAAAAAAATTGTTTATATAATTTATTAACATATTACCAATGAATTACTAACCAAACATTTACCAATGGTAAGATTGTGTTGGTAAATTTACCAATCAAATATAAATGTGTTGGTAAATTAGTAACGAAATGTAATTTATTGGTAAACTTGCCAATCAATATCCAATTAGTTGGAAATTTTGTCGACGAATAAAGATTGTAGTTAGTAAATTACTCACATCATTAAAATAGTTGGTAATATACCAACCAACATTAATCCATTGGTAAAATTTATCAATATATTAATTAGTAATTGGTAATATTACACATGAATGTTTAGTTGAATAGTAACTATTACCAACTGTGATAAAATTTATTGGTAAATTATTAATTACTAACTTATATTTGAATAGTTGGTAAATTTACCAATTGAAGTTAGATTTTTTGGTAAATCAGCGTCTAGTGTTGAGACTTTGATATTCAGTTTGTGGTTTTGAGGCTTCCATTTTTAGTTTGTGCCGTTAGGTATTTTAACTTTTAACTTTTGGCCAAAATTTGTGTTTGATCAAATTTTTTGCTAAAGGTGCTCAAATGAGAAATCCGTCAGTGGGCTTAGCTTTGAAATTTCATTTTTGGTCTAATATGATTGTTGGTTCGGGTTTTGAGGCTTTCATTTTTAGTGTGTGCCCATTAGGTGATTTAACTTATAAATTTTGGCCAAAATTTAACTTCGAGCAATATATTATATAAACGTACTCAGATGATAATTTCATTAGTGCAGTTAGATGCGGAAGGTCATTTTTGATGTAATAAGATAGACAGTTCGGGTTTTGAGGCTTCCGTTTTTAGTTTGTGCCATTAGGCATTTCAACTTTTAAGTTTTGGCCAAAATTTCA